>NC_142940.1:17418058-17425558 GCF_046866305.1 Octopus bimaculoides | reverse complement strand
AATTACTCTGTTGAACCAAAATGTACTTTAGAGAAAAAAAAAATATTAAAACAGAATTTATTTATTTATCTATTTATTCTTTCATAATTTTTATAGTTTATTTCTATATTTACTTTACTTTGCATAACAGAAATGATTCAGATATTGTTAACTATATTTTTGTTATATACTTTTGTAGTTTTTTTTTTTTTATTAGCAAAAGAATGAGAGTATGTCAAAATAAAACAAAAAGAAAGTTGGTAAAGTAAATGAAATAAATAAATATCTAAAATTGTTTAAAACACCAGACGAGAAACAGAATAGTTTAGTTTTTATAATTTAACTTTAGCAATTCATTTTTGTTGTTTCATAATTAATTAGGTCTTTGGGGTTTCATCAGAAATACTGTTTACGTATTAGATATTTAGTGAAAGTTAGCCTGGCAGAATCCATCCTTCTCATTGCCGAACATGTGGGGGTGGTTAGAATATGGCTTTATAAGCTAATCATTTATTCATTAATTCATGAAAATTCCTAAATCAAAATAACTTTATGTGTCGAGTAGAGGAGAGAGTTCTGGCGTTTTGGGCTGGCCTGTTTATTGAAGAAATAAGGAGAAGCATGTTAGATGGTAGTAATGCATACTTTCTCATTTATTTAATAATGCCTCCGCCCTTAATCTACACAGTCTGAAATTGTTGGAGTTCATAGTTGGAACTCACTCCTCCAATTTTTTCATAAATTTAATTCATTTTTTTCCAAATTTTATTAATAAATTTCTGATGACATAGACTATTAGTAGTTTCCTCAGAATCTTTTCTTTCTTTTCTTTTCTTTTTTTTCTTTGTTTCTGTCATTTCACTGCGGTCATGCTAGGGTACCGCCTTGAAGGAATTTTAGTTGAATGATTCTGCCCCAGAACTTACGTTCTGTTTTTTAAGCCTGATACTTATTCTATCGGTCACTTTTGCTGAACTACTAAGTTACAGGGGACAAACACAGATACAAAGACATGCACACACATGACAGACTTCTTTCAGTTTCCGTCTAACAAATCCACTCAGAGGGCTTTCTTGGGTCCAAGGCTATAGTAGAAGACACTTGCCCAAGGGGACACACAGTGGGACTGAACCAAGAAGCATGTAGTTGGGAAGCAAACTTCTTACCACCCAAAAATACCTGCACCTATGAAGTGATTTTTTAAAAATCATTTTATCTTTTAACTTTTACTTGTTTCACTCGTTGAGCTACGCCCATGCTGGGGCACCACTTTGAAGGGTTTAATCGAACAAATCAACCCCAGTATTTATTTTAAGGTTTGGTGCTTATTCTGTCAGTATGTTTTGCTGAATCACTAAGTTATGATGACATCAACCCAGCGCTGGATTAACCATTAATCAAAATAAGCACGTGCTTAGAGTATCAAGGGAAGTGGGGACACTACAGAAATGGTAAATGGTCTATGGCACAAAAGAAATCACTTTCAACTTGCTAAAATAATATTCGAGGTAGTGTATATGATCGGAAATATAATTTCAAAGTGTTTACGGTGTCAAAGTGAGGATTTGATTGAAGACTTTACAATTAGAAAAAAGTAGGAGAAAACTTTTGAAATATAAAGTGGAAACGTAAAAAGATAAAATAAACATTTCTCCTGTCTTACTCTTATTTCATTTTGAAAAACAACAAAAAAAAAATCATTTTATGGCTTATTATTGTTTAAATTTTGAATTACATATATAGGATGGCACCAAAATCTTTTAAGTGCTTAGGGCCTCAGTGGGTCTTAATCCAGCCTGGCATCGACCAAATTGAATTGTGAAGTGGTCACAAGCATAAAGACACACGCACACACACACACACACACACACACACACACGCACATATATATACACACACATACAATAGGTTTCCACAATTTCTGTCTCAAATCACTCACAAGTTATTATTTGGCCGAGGACTATAGAGGTTCAAGTTGTCACATAGTGGTACTGAACCTGAATCCACAGGGTGCAAAACAAGCTTCTTAACCACACAACCATGCTTGCACTTGTACATTTCATCATCATCATCATCATCATCATCATCATCATCATTGTTTAATGTCCGCTTTCCATGCTAGCATGGGTTGGACGATTTGACTGAGGACTGGCAAGCCAGATGGCTGTACCAGGCTCCAATCTGATCTGGCAGAGTTTCTGCAGCTGGATGCCCTTCCTAATGCCAACCACTCCGAGAGTATAGTGGGTGCTTTTATGTGCCACCGGCATGAGGGCTAGTCACACGGTACTGACAACGGCCTCGCTCAAAAGGTGTTTTTTACGTGTCACCTGCACTTGACGTGCCACCTGCACTTGACATGCCACCTGCACGGGGCGTGCCACCTGCACGGGACGTGCCACATGCACAGGACGTGCCACCTGCATGGGGCGTGCCACCTGCATGGGATGTAAAAATGAGTCGAGAAAGATAACCACTTGACAAAGTGTGCTGGGTGCTTTTTATGTGGACCAGCTCGGGTGTCTTCTACGCGGACCAGCCAGTGTCGTGTATTTGAACAACAGGTGTACCAACTACCATACAACATAAATTCGTGATTTCCACCTCAAGTGGATGTATCAGAATTGCCTGTGGCATAAATCAATGTAGAGCCACTGGTAGGAATGGGCCATTGATCTTTCAGTTAGTGGGATAATAGAGACATCTCATTTGCATTAGCTTGTTTCATAAGAGGAACTCAAAGTTGAGTGTTAAAACTTCCCACTATCATTCATTGTCATCATCATCATCATCACTACCACTGCCACCACCACAACTGTATGCATGTATGTATGTATGTGTCTATATATATATCTTATTGTGGATCTTAATGAGCAGAACTTACCTGCAGGTATTGGTAGTTCAAATCAGAGGTGCAATCTGTGTGGGTGATTTTTTTTAGAACATTGTCTGGTTTAAAAAGCCACATCAGACGCCATGAAGGGGCTAAGGTGTAGGTACAGGAGGTGGTCAAACTCTGTGTAAGGAGTAGACAACCACCATATATATATATATATATATATATACACACATATATATGCATGCCAAAGTAGACAATAGAGCCTGGTGCAGTTCCCTGGCTTGTGAGCTCTTGTCAAACTGTCTAACCCATGCTAGAATGGAAGATGGACATTAACTGATAATAATGATGATATATATATTAATATATCTATGTGTGTGTATACACATATGCATATGTATGCACATACATATTTATATACACACATATACATAAAAACTAAAAAAAACAGAACAAACACTAAACAATAATGAGTATACTACCGAGCTATTAGACCAATTTGTAGGCCCATACAGAAACTAATTTAATGTAACAGTAAATATGGCAGACTCTTTACCTATTTAAATAAAAAAAAAAAAAAGAAAAACCCACACGTGTAGTATTTGGTTTATCAAATGTATTCTAACTATAGAATAGATGCACATGTTAACAAAAAATTCTTAAAACAGAATAATGTATTGCTGCCAGCACAGCACCCAAGATTTTTGGTAACATGTTTTCATGTTCAGAATTGTTGAAGCGTGAAATAAACTATTTGTAATGGTTGTTAGCTGTCAGTACACTACAGCCTTCAAAAATTCCTTGTTTCTTGAAATATTCCACCATTACTTCTGACTTGTCTCTATGCACCTTTTCCTGTTTATGGCTCCTTTACTGTTCACTTTTCTTTCATATTGCGCTATATTCTTATTTCTTTATTGCCCACAAGGGGATTAAGTCGATTACATCGACCCCAGTGCGTAACTGGTACTTAATTTATTGACCCTCCAAAAGTATGAAAGGCAAAGTTGACCTCGGCGGAATTTGAACTCAGAACTTAACGGCAGATGAAATACCGCTAAGTGTTTCACCTGGCGTGCTAACGTTTCTGCCAGCTCGTTGCCATATTCTATATTCTGTGAGCTGTGCATGCATTTTTTGCTTTCATTGCTGTCTTTTTTTTACTTGGCTTATTGCTGGTTTCTGTCCCCTCTTTTACTCTTTTCTGATGATTTTCAGTGTCTTTGTACACTGTATACAATGTGTTAATCGTCATCATCATCACCATAGAAGACGTCACAGAATATCCAGTAGATTGAAGATATTGTGGGTCCTGGAGATTTGTACTTTCTGTCAAGTCACATCAAGGACCTCAGACAGAGAGTACTTTATGCTGTATACATGCAGTTCCAAGTAAAGCTGATTTCTGCAATACACTAAAATTTTAGAGTATTTCTAAAGTGTCTGGATGTTTCTTTAGGTTGGGTGGTATTGAACCCAAATCTTCAATGACAACAGGAACAACCTTTATGTTTGACTCTCACAACTGCAACATCATGGCGATCTCAATTTTCAGGTCTTCATATTTGTCAATGTATTTTTCTTTCTTTCATGATATGTTGATATCCAAGGTGGTGAGCTGGCAGAAATGTTAGCATGCCAGACAAAATGTTCAGTGGCATTTCATCTATTTTTGTGTTCTGGGTTCAAATTATGATGAGGTAAACATAGCTTTCCATCGTTTTGGGGTTGATTTAAGTACCAGTTGAGAGGCGGTCGATGTAATTGAGTAACCCCCTGCCTCGCAAATTTCAAGCCTTGTGTCTATAACAGAAAATTTATTATATTAGAAAGGGTTATTATTATTATTATTGTAGTTGTTGTTGTTATTGTTATTATTATTATTATTATTATTATTATTATTATAAACTGACATAATATCCTACAAAAATACTACAAATTAAAAACACCTCATCAATAATGAAATGCCAGCTACAAATGAACAAATGCTATTGACAAATTTGATTGCATGATGATGATGATGATGATGATGATTGCAAATATGAAATTTGTAAACTTTACATCTCTAACTATTATATTAGCTATAGAAGTACAGCACTTTCTTACTGGCCTGTCATGTATCAAATCAACAAGGAGTGATTGCAATAAACTAGATATTTCTGCTGCTGTTTATTATTAGCAAACGTGACAGCTTTCTTAGTTATTTAATTCAATCATGGAAGCTGCTTGGGAGAGCTTTTTATTTTGTTACTAGTTTTTGCGAGTTCTCTTGGAGAACCACGTTGTTTCTCATTGACAGGAGAGGTTGTGATGGGTGTGAGTTTTGATCCTTGCTGTAATTGGCTGAAAGATGATGGGGATTCCAAATGTCAAACAAAACCCTACCCTTAACCCTTTAGCATTCAAATTATTTCATTAAAAGTAATGGTAACTTATTCACATGTTTTGAATAAACCATGAAATACCTCATGAGCTTTGAGATTTAGATGAGCTAACGGTTAATTTTTAGAATGGTGCTGTAGGGTTGTTGTGAGGGGCCAGATTTGGCCAGTTTGAATATAAAACAGGTAGAATATTTTGACCAGATACTGTCGGTTTGAATACTAAAGAGTTAATGTTTCAATATGGCATGATTCCTTTAAAGAGTTTTCTCTTGGTCTTTGCACTATAATCACATAAAATAAAAATAAAAATTCATTAAGGAAACATTAATTAGTAGTAGAGCCATTTGGTACAGAATCCTCCATGATAGTACTCTTTACTCTTTACTCTTTTACTTGTTTCAGTCATTTGACTGCGGCCATGCTGGAGCACCGCCTTTAGTCGAGCAAATCGACCCCGGAACTTATTCTTTGTAAGCCTAGTACTTATTCTATCGGTCTCTTTTGCCGAACCGCTAAGTTACGGGGACGTAAACACACCAGCATCGGTTGTCAAGCGATGTTGGGGGGACAAACACAGACGCACAAACACACACATATATATGCATACATATATACGACGGGCTTCTTTCAGTTTGCGTCTACCAAATCCACTCACAAGGCTTTGGTTGGCCTGAGGCTATAGCAGAAGACACTTGCCCAAAGTGCCACGCAGTGGGGCTGAACCCGGAACCATGTGGCTGGTAAGCAAGCTACTTACCACACAGCCACTCCTACGCCTATAAAGTAGAAGATTAATTGAAATAATATTTGTTTCAAATTCTGGCACAAGGTCAGCAATTTCAGGGGATGGGGTAAAGTGGATTACATTGACCCCACTGATCAACTGGTACTTATTCTATCAAATCTGAAAAGATGAAAGGCGGAATTTGAATTCAGAACGTGAAGATGGATGAAATGCCGCTAAGCATTTTGTCTGATTTGTTAACGATTCTCCCAGCTTGTCACCTTAGTAACTATGAAAGTAATATTAATAGTATGACTGTAATGCAAAATCAACACAAGAATAATGTACATTAATAACAAAACAGAACCACTCCCTGGTTGCTGAAAGTCGTCTTATGCGAACAGTTAAATGTTCAAATGGGAGTTACACTCACTCACACACACACACACACACACACGTGCATCACCATCACTAATCACTTTATCCAGAAAATAAACTATCCAAACAAAGTGTGAAAAGAATTGTAGGAAAACACGAAAAATTCTTAATAAAAATGACAAACAAGTACATATTCTTGTTTTCAATCTAACCTATTTAAAAGAAAAAGCTGTCCCCTCTTCATCCTCCTCCTCCTCCTCCTCCTCCTCCTCCTCCTCCTCCTCCTCCTCCTCCTCCTCCTCCTCCTCTTCACTGTTTTAATGTCCACTTTTCCATGCTTTCATAGGTCAAGTGTAATTTGTTCAGGCAGATTTTCAATGGCCAGATATTATATTCTTCCCATCACCAACACTCATCTGTTTCCTCCAAGCAAGGTGAAGTTTTCCCTATGGTAGGACATGTTTTTATGGAAGGGTAGAAACAAAAAACACTGCTTGTATGACAGTGACATTTGTTTACAACTATTGGATGAAGTCAAGACAAGGAGACACAAACACTAACACTTGTGATGGGCTTCTTTTAGTTTACGTCACCAAATCCACTCACAAGGCTTTGGTTGCCCAGGGCTATAGTAGTAGACACTTATCCAAGGTACTCCACACATTGGTACTGAACCCGAAACCACATGGCTCTTAAGTGAACTTAACTGCACAGCTATGCTTGTGTTTCTCATTAACCTGTAAAACAGGGATTATTAGTAAGTTAAGAGACTGACTTCAATTTTTATTCTTTTGGCTTCAATAAAATAAGTACCAGTTGAGCACTGGGTTTGAAGTAATCAACTTAACCCCTCCCTCGAAATTGCTGGCCTTGTGCCAAAATTTGAAACCAATATTAATAAGCTAACTGGAAATAATAATGAGGTGATTAGTCATTAACTAATATTATTTTAATTGTCTACTGTACTTGCTGAAATAATTGAAATAATATTAGTCAATGGCTACTATTATTTTTTCCCCTCGGCACATAATTATTTCATGTTATTTTTTTTAGTGCTTCCTTTATTAAATATATTAATTCTAACTTAACTGCCGTTATTTTTTTATGTTTGGTTAGTGTTAGTGTTTCTGACTAATTAATTCTCTAAACGATAGTTTTCTATGACACCCAGAACACATGCTAGTACATTAACCTAC
>NC_142940.1:17400558-17415558 GCF_046866305.1 Octopus bimaculoides | reverse complement strand
TTTGGTAGACGGAAGCTGAAAAAGCCCATCGTATGTATATATGTGTGTGTGTCTGTATATGATCCCCTCCCATCACTTGACAGCCAATGTTGGTGTGTTCATGTCCCCGTAACTTAGTGGTTTGGCAAAAGAGACCGATAGAATAAGTACAAGGCTTATGAAGAATAAGTCAAATGACTGAAACAAATAAAAGAATATTATATGTTATTTCTTTATTGCCCACAAAGGTCTAAACGTAGAGGGGACAAAAAAGAACTGACAAAGAGATTAAGTCGATTATATCGACCCCCTGTGCATAACTGGTACTTAAACACAATGAGAAACGAAAACATAAAGACGAAAACAGAAAATGAACTTTTTTCGAACAACGAAAAAAACAAATAGAGAAGAAATGAGACATTGGAATTTTTTGTGGAGGGTGAAAGTGTTAACAAGAACAGGATTTTGTCTTTATGTTTTCGTTTCTCATTGTGTTTAACGTTTTTTTGTGACGTCCTGTACCCATATATGCATGTATGTATACATATAGATGTAGGTATGTACATATATGTATGGATATATGCATATGTTTATATATTATTTATATTATTATATATATGTATATATATATATATATAGGAGTGGCTGTGTGGTAAGCAGCTTGCTTACCAGCCACATGGTTCTAGGTTCAGTCCCATTTTGGGCAAGTGTCTTCTACTATAGCCTCGGGCCGACCAAAGCCTTGTGAGTGGATTTGGTAGACGGAAACTGGAAGAAGCCTGTCGTATATTTGTATATATATGTGTGTGTTTGTGTGTCTGTGTTTGTCCCCCTGGCATTGCTTGACAACCGATGCTGGTGTGTTTATGTCCCCATAACTTAGCGGTTTGGCAAAAGAGACCGATAGAATAAGTACAGGGCTTACAAAGAATAAGTCCCGGGGTTGATTTGCTTGACTAAAGGCGGTGCTCCAGCATGGCCGCAGTCAAATGACTGAAACAAGTAAAAGAGTATATGATGTCTTTGCAGCTTTATTAAATTTCTTTTTCTGGCCGCTTTCTTAATCTTTTTGTTTTTCTTATTGTTTTCTCCTTTTTTTTCTTCTTTTTATTTTGTTTAATCCTCCAGTACTGTGATGGTGAGGGATTTATAGCTTAATAGCTTGCCTAACAGTATTTAATTTGTCAGGTTTGCTATTCAATCGACTGTACTTTTTTCCTTAAAAAGAAAAAAATTTGTGAACTTTCTGCAATCTGAGAAACCACCACCACCACCACCACCACCACAACCGGAACTGCCACCACTACCACCATTGTCATCACTATCATCATCATCATCATCATCCCACCCACTTCCAATACTATCCTTATTACATTTCCTTCTTCACCAGTATAGCTGTCAGTTGTCATCACACACACACACACACAACTCATTTTCCGCCTCAGCCTTTTGCTCAATCCTGTTTTTTTGCCGTTTCAATTTATCCCCTTTTTTCATGCCTTTTTCGATCTATCCCTTTTTTTTTTCATGCCTTTCGATCTAGCCCTTCTTTTGTGTCTTTCAATCAATTTCCTTTTTTATTGTGCCTTTTGATCTATTCCTTTTTTATTGTGCCTTTCAATCTATTCTCTTTCTTTCTCTTTTATTCAATCATGTATTTTCCTCCTCTCTTTACTTTAATCTTCGCTTCCTTCCTTCATTCCTCCCAAAGGGAGCAGGCCAAGAAATGGGTCTTTATGTGGTTAATCTCTCTGCTAGAAATAGCTGCTAAATTTCCATCAAATCACACACTAAGTTAAAACAATAAAAAAAAAAGAACATAGGATAATGTAGTCTTCGATATTAAAGGAAAAATGGGATGGTCACATCTGGAATGCCTTTGTTCAAAGATTTGCTCAATCATTTCTGACCTAGGGCTAAACACTAATAACAATAACTACATGTCCCATTAGACTGTCAGGATTGCTAATATATGACATGTTTAAATACTGCATTGCTAATGAACCCCATAAAATCTACAAAAAAAAACTATTGTTATATTTTTGCTTTTTACTCACATTATTCTCCATTCTTCTTACTCTCTTTACCCTTTTGCTCTTTTACTTGTTTCAGTCATTTGACTGCGGCCATGCTGGAGCACGGCCTTTAGTCGAGCAAATCGACCCCAGGACTTATTCTTTGGAAGCCTAGTACTTATTCTATCGGTCTCTTTTGCCGAACCGCTAAGTTATGGGAATGTAAACACACCAGCATCGGTTGTCAAGCGATGTTGGGGGGGACAAACACAGACACACACACACAGACACACACACACACACACACACACACACACATATATATATATATATATATATATATATATATATATATATATATATATATATACATATATACGACAGGCTTCTTTCAGTTTCTGTCTACCAAATCCACTCACAAGGCTTTGGTCGGTCCAAGGCTATAGTAGAAGACACTTGCCCAAGGTGCCACGCAGTGGGACTGAACCCAGAACCATGTGGTTGGTAAGCAAGCTAATTACCACACAGCCACTCCTGCGCCTCTTCATTTTTCTCTATTTTTTTCTCTCGCTTACTTTTCTCCGTTTCATCTACGAACTAGAAATAGTCCTGATTCCTCTCACCTTATCTTTGTCCCTCTCTCTCTTCTCTTTCTCTCAGATTAGAAGCTAACCCATACTGTTTTGAACTCGAAACTAGTCCGTTTTCATTGGTTTTCACATGTCTTTATGATACCAGTACCAGTAATACACTGACATTTATTCGCTCAATTACACCTCACTCCTACACAATTTAGCTTTGTACTTATACATTTCAAATAGTCATATACTACTCCACCCCACTAGCTACTGGTGGTTAAGTTCTTGGACCAGAGTATAGATGAAATATAGTTGTTATAGACAACAATATAGAGAAAATACATACCAGTTATATATCAAGGTTAATTCAGTTTAAATATTCATCACACCATAAGTTGTTCTTGTGGGTGAGAAATTAATGCATTTGTAGCTTTCTGTCAAAATATTACTGATGTTTTTTTTGCTATTGTGGTTATGGCATTATAGCAGTAGTGATACCATAAAAAAAAATACCTGTAATACATTGGTGTATATTTGCTTCCTTGCTTCCTTCTTCCTCCTATACAGCAGCTTCTCATTTTTTTCTCATTCGCACAAATCGATATATATATATATATATATATACACACAAATCAGTTGAAGGTGGAAGCTTGACCTATATATATATGTATATATATGCACAACATATATATATATATATGTAGATGTGCATATATATTTATATAAAATAAGGAATAACAACAACAATAGGAAACGAAAGAAAACCTCGTTCTAATGACCCAGTAACTATAAATAGAACTACTATACATAGGTAGAATAGCAGCTGGTTATTTCTGCATTCAAGGCATTTCAGCATGAAATGTTCAGCAGAGAGACTATCAGCTGCAATATATTTCAAATGTGGTGAACACTATTAGAGCAGGAGAGAGAGAGAGAGAGAGAGGTTCAATCAGCAAGTCAATTCCTTGACTCGGTTTCCATTCACAGGGAAAGCTATTTCAATAAATATTTCCAGTGCTTTTTTTTTAACGGTTTCTAATTAAATGTTCTTAACAAAAATGTTTTACAGTCCACAACTTCATGTTTTTGCCTCAACCTACGCATCCCCTCAACACACTGTTCTGCATAACAAATCAATATATATATATATATATATATATATATATATATATATATATATATATATATATATATATATATATATATATATATTATCTTTATCTTATGATATTTTACTTTGTATTATATTATACTCATTTATTGTGCTTTTAATTATTAATTTTTGTATATGTGATAGTGGATTTTCATCGATGAGTTCATGAAACTTGGTTCTTTTCCCTAAAACTATATATTTATATATATTTTAATCTGTAAAGCTCAATTTAATTTTAATTTTTTATAAATTGATTTTGAGTTTTTACCTGTAATTTTGGATTTTGTCCCTGATATTATTATATATATATATATATATATATATATATATATATCTCATGTGGTAAATTGTCAGGTGTTATCTATGTTTACTTATATATATGTTAGGCATCGGCATGAGAGTTTAATAGATTTATATCATGTTTATTTGTGAGTGATGTAGAGTAAGTATAGTGATGGTAAACAATCCTCTTTCTAAATTTAAGCTCGGGTTCAATCCTTGGCAAGGAGGTGGTGTTTCACTTTATATTTGACTTTTCTGGCTATAGGAGAATAGGAAAGGTAGGAGGAGTAGGGGTGAGGCTATACCAGTCTCGCCTCTTCTTTGAGCATCATGTGAAGGTGAATGAAGTCTTCGTTTAGTGCTGAGCTTATAATTCATTAAAGGATATGGGCTGCTATAATTTTTTTTTTCTTTTTTTTTTGCTATACTTTTTATATTTCTGTAGTCTGTAATATTTGTGTGTGAGTGTGCATATATATGTGTACAGTATGTACATATATATGTATATATATATATACATATATATATATATACATATATATATATATATATATATATATATATATATATATATATATATATATATATATATATATATATATATATGTATGTATGTATCTGTCTGTCTGTCTGTCTATCTATCTATCTATCTATCTATCTATCTATATATATATATATAAATATATATATATATATATATATATTTATATATATATATATATATACATATATATATATATATATATATAACGATGATGATGATGATGATGATATATATATATATATTTATACACACACACACACATTATTAATTAATATGTATATGTAATTAATGTATATATAAATATTTAGCAGCATTCACCCCTCCCCCCCCCCCCACATATGATATACATATACACATTTCTATGCACTTCTACAAGTATTTCATATACATTATCCATTGACTTATTTGTTTTGTCCTGTGCTATCCATAATGTTTTTTTTAATGTAAAACCTTGTGGTTAATAAAGAAATCATTATTATTATTATTATTATTATTATTCAGTAGTTTTATTTTTATAACGTGCTTTCACTTCACTACCGAGCGCAGCTCTGTGCGCCTTGGGTATGTGCTGTGGTTTGCTGTGGTGCTCTTATGTTTACTGTATTGAAAGTGTTTTGCGTAGAATGTGTGCAGTACCCAGTAGTGCAATTTTCTGTATGTTATATATATTTGTAAGTCCTGGTGTTTTTGTTATGTATTTGTCTGAATATTTTTTTATTATACCTAAGGTACCTACTATGATAGGAATTGTTTCTGTTTTATTATTATTATTATTATTATTATTATTATTATTATTATTATTATTATTATTATTATTATTATTCAGTAGTTTTATTTTTATAACGTGCTTTCACTTCACTACCGAGCGCAGCTCTGTGCGCCTTGGGTATGTGCTGTGGTTTGCTGTGGTACTCGTATGTTTACTGTATTGAAAGTGTTTTGCGTAGAATGTGTGCAGTACCCAGTAGTGCAATTTTCTGTATGTTATATATATTTGTAAGTCCTGCTATTTTTGTTATGTAGTTGTCTGAGCTGGCAGAATTATTAGCACACTGGACAAAATGCATAGTGGTATTTCATACAGCCTTACATTTTGAGTTCAAATTCTGACCAGGTCGACTTTGCCTTTCATCCTTATGAGGTCGATAAAATGAGTACCAGCTGCGACTTGAGGTTGATGTAGTTGACTTGCTCCTCTCTTCCAAAGTTTCAAACTTTATACCTATAGTACAGTGGTTCCCAACCCTTTTATTTAAATGATTATTCCTACAGACCTCTTTTAATATGCTTATCCTTATGTGTGTATATGTATTCTTTTACTTGTTTCAGTCGTTTGACTGCGGCCATGCTGGGGCACCGCCTTTAGTCAAGCAAATCGACCCCAGGACTTATTCTTTATAAGCCTAGTACTTATTCTATCGTTCACTTTTGCTGAACAGCTAAGTTATGGAGACGTAAACACACCAGTATCAGTTGTCAAGCGATGTTGGAGAGACACACACACACACACACACACACACACACACACACACACACACACACACACACACACACACACACACACACATGACAGGCTTCTTTCAGTTTCCGTCTACCAAATCCACTCAGAAGGCTTTGGTCGGTCTGAGGCTATAGTAGAAGACATTTACCCAAGGTGACAAAATTTTGAATTTAGTTCACTGATCTCCAGTAATACCTTTGTGGAACCACTGCTACAGTAGAAGGAGTTATTATTATTTTGCCTTCCTGAAATCCCCCCCCCCCCTGTATGTGTGTGTAATTTCAGAATATCATCATTGTTATTGACTTTTGGGTTACTATTATAACCTCAAAATAAGCTTAACCAATTTTCAAAAATCAACATTATTATGCTTGATATATAGGTGCAGGCGTGGCTATGTGGTAAAAAGCTTGCTTCATAACCACATGGTTCCAGGTTCAGTCCCACTGGGTGGCACTTTAAGCAGCTGTCTTCTACTAGAGCCTAAGGCTGACCGAAGCCTTGTGAGTGGATTTGGTAGATGGAAACTGAAAGAAGCCCGTACCGCCTGACTGTGCCGGTGGCACGTAAAGGCACCCACCACACTCTCTGAGTGGTTGGCGTCAGGAAGGGCATCCAGCTGTAGAAACTCTACCAAATCAGATTGGAGCCTGGTGTTGCCATCTGGTTCACCAGTCCTCAGTCAAATCGTCCAACTCATGCCAGCATGGAAAGTGGACGTTAAACGATGATGATGATGATGATGATGATGATATACATGTATATATGGTAAATGAAAGACAGAAGATGGAATATATGAGAATTCATTATTAATCATGACAATTATTTTGACACATCTAGCATTGATCCCTCTCTGTCCTCTATCAGTTGTTTTGTTATTTTTTTGTTTTCGAAGTCACTGCTTTCCTAAGCACGTTGCCTGTAGTGCAAAGTTCACATGTAGGTCAGTCGATTTTGGCAGAAACTGTTCCACTCCAGGCTATGACCTACATTGGTTGAACATGGTCTTGCAATATAAGAAAACATCTCTGCTTCAAGGTGCTGCTGCTGTTTTCTAGCACGTTGTTCCTCCTAACCTTTGGTTCCGATTTCTAAATAGGGAGACTTGGCTATTTGAGAGTTTAGGGTCTTTGTCCTTGCATGGACAAACACTATGTAATGCTGAATACCAGATGCATATTATTTAATATGTTGACTGGATGTTGTTGAGCTTTGGATTAGTCTTGACTGATTAGACATATTATTAAAGGCATTCCAGCCATGACCATCAGCTTCTACTGTAGGCTTTTATTATCAAGAAGTTCATTAACCTATATGTTCTGCTTTTTTCAAAATGATAGGATATAGTTTGATGATTTGGTTACTATTTCTAGCATGTTGAGCAGCCATATAAAACTGAGCCAATGAGGGGGGACAGTACATGATCACTCATTCTTCTAGAAATAGCATGTAAATTTTTCTCAAATTATACCTGTCCATCTTAAGTAAAAAAAAAATGATATGTTGGATAATGTAGTCCTGGATATTCTATATCAAGAAATTGAGGATGATTGGTCACTACTGGAATGCTTGTGACCAGTCAAAATTGACTTGGGGCTAACACTCAGTGGCAACAACATCAATACAGTTAAAGGAAAAGGAGAAGGACATCACATGATTGGATGAAAGAGAAAGGAGAGACAGAAAGGTAGAGCAAAAGAATGAACTTCATATGTGTTTCTGTGTGCGTGTGTATGTGTATCACTGACCCATAGAGGCTCCCTCATTATCACATTCAAGACCTTGCCAATTCAGCCATTCATGCTCTTCCTTTTAAAGTCTATTGAAGTAATAATAATATTGACATAAAGCCAGGCTTGTAAACTTACTGCAACAACAAAACACTACTTATATTGCTATGTCACACGAATATATATATGTGTGTGTGTGTGTGTGTGTGTCAAAGCAAAGACAACACCTGCATTATTTATCTAGAGTCTATACAACTTGACCTATACAAATATTTATGCATGCATCAGATGGTAAATGCTGAAATTTTTATTCAGCCTCTTTAAGTACCCATGGAGAACCATTAGTCAGAGGAAATATAAATGAAGAAATATACGCACGCACGCACGCACACACACACACACACACGCACACATTTATAAACAATCCATACCAGTATGGAAAGAGCATGTAAAATGATAATGGTAATGATGGAAAAGTGGATGTTAAAATGATGGTGATGATGATGATATATATATGTGTGTATATAGGTGTGGGCATGTGGTAAAAAGCTTGCTTCCCAACCACATGGTTCCAGGTTCGTCCCACTGCATAGTGACTTGGGTAAGTGTCATCTGCTATAGCCTCGGGCTGACCTAAGCCTTGTAAGTGGATTTTCTAGACAAAAACTGAAAGAAGCCTGTTGTTATAGTCTGGATTTAATATCTGTAGATTTTTCATTAGTTTGATATAGTTGTTTTGTTTTTCTTTTTGACATTTGCTGGACATCTGGTTTCTGGTTACTGTTCATGCTTTCTTTTTTCTGACCCAGGTCATTATGTCTGGTTTGTTGTGCCTACATTTTAAAGACGCTTTGAAATGAACAATCAACCAGTATTTTTTCATATTATAGGTGAATATGGCCTCTATATTACTGTGACATCTTATATCTTCAAGACTATCTTTTCTTTGAATTGCATCATATGAGGTGTTGGCCACTACATCATGTCTCATAGCTAGATTGTATTGCAATAGTATTGTTAGACAGCTGCTAAAGTTGTGGGTTAAAACTTTGGTATTAATTCTACAGATAGTATTGATCCTTCCATCTAAGTATTTTATTTCCTTCCATATGTTTTTTTGTGCATGAAGTGTTTTGTTTGTTTTCCTATTATATCATCATCACCATCACCACCACCTCATCGTTGATGCTCTTGTAGGGTCCACTTTTACAGATTTTCTCTGGCTAGATGCTCTTCCTATCACCAACATTCATTTGTTGCAAAGCAAACTAATATTTCTCATAACCAGACATATTTTTCAAGGAAAATTGGAAAACAAACAACACAAGCTTGTGTGAAGATGACTCTTGCCTACAACTATCATGCAGTAACAAGACAAAAGAACACATATTCACATCCATATGCACACACACATACACACTCACATGATGGCCTTCTTTCAATTTCCATCTACCAAATCCACTCACAAGGTCAGCTTGGAGCTACAGTAGAAAACACTTGCCCTAACTGCTATGCAATGGGACTGAACTTAAAACAACATGGTCAGGAAGCAAACTTCTTAACCATGCTTGTACCCATAATATCATCATCATCATCATCATCATTTAACGTCTGTCTTTCATGCTGGCATGGGTTGGACATACACACACACACACAAACACACATATGAATTTATATAATCTGGTGGTAATCAAAAAAAAGCTCCTTTAGTGTACCTGACTACAAGCCTCATTGTAAACCAATACATAGGAGTGTAATGTAGAGTCCTATGTAGTTGAAATTCAGTAAATTCTGTCAGTGAAGATTATTTCATGAGGAGTATATAGAACATAAAGAAAGTTAGGCGGTATGAGATGAATATATTTATTTCACCAGTTGATATCCATATAAATATACTTATCCCATCACTAGCATAGGTGGCCCTTCAGTTTGCCTTTCTGGGCCCCCACAAGAAATACATATTGCCTACAACAGACCCAAAAGTGGTACTGCCCCCTGGCCCCCACTAAAAATACATATTGCCTACAGCAGACCCAAAAGTAATGCTGCCTTGAGCGGACTGCCCACTCCACATCCCTCTAGTTACACCAGTGCATCTCATCCCTCCTGACTTTGTTTATACTCTCTCTCTCTCTCTCTCTCTCTCTCTCTCTCTCTCTCTCTGAGCCTGGTGCAGCTGCTGGCTCTCCAGACCTCAGTCAAAACCATCCAACCCACGCCAGCATGGAAAACGGGCGTTAAACAATGATGATGATGATATATATATATATATATGTGGGTGTTTTTTCAAAACATTGTCTGGTTTAAAAGCCACATCAGACGCCATGAAAGGGCTAAGGTGTAGGTACAGGAGGTGCTCAAACTCTGTGTAAGGAGTAGACAACCACCATATATATATTTACTCAACTTATTTAGAATGAGACAAAAGTTTAGCTTGGGACTCTAAAACAGTATTTTGCTGTGTTTCAATTTGTATTTGAAGAGTATTGCATTATTATTAATCTGTTCTCTTACGAAGTACATTAAAGATTATATTCTATTTGTGTACCCTGGCAATTAACTAAATTGATGGAATTAACATCAATACTATGGTCTGATAAACAGGTGATGAGGTAAAAAGACTGGATTACTGCATTGAATACCTAATTGTTATTGCTTATGTCCTTCAGCATTTTCGCTTGAAGTCCTTCTTGGATTTATTTTGATTTTGATCCTTGTTTGAGCTTCTAGATGAGTGAGTTAAACCCCATTTTTTTTTCTCGATTGAGATTTGTGATTAAAAACTTTTCCAGCCATAATCATTCCAGGCATTTTTTTTTCTGTCTGATATGTTGCCAGTACCGCCTGACTGGCCTTCGTAGGATTTTCGAGCGAGATCGTTGTCAGTACCCCTGGACTGGCTCTTGTGCGGGTGGCACATAAAATACACCATTTTGAGCGTGGCCGTTGCCAGTACCACCTGACTGGCCTTCGTGCGGGTGACACGTAAAAGCACCCACTACACTCTCTGAGTGGTTGGCGTTAGGAAGGGCATCCAGCTGTAGAAACTCTGCCAAATCAGATTGGAGCCTGGTGTAGCCATCTGGAGTTAGATTTTCATATATGAAGTTATTGCAACAGAAATAAATTGCTAAAAGTACAATGTTCAAAAGTATAGAAGAATTTTGATTACCATTCTGAATACCTTAAAGTCCTGTTCAAGCATCTAAATCTAATTGTGATGTATTTTTAAAATAATGTATTTATATGTGAATTGAAAGAGTCTTGTATTTTAATATTCAGTCAACATGCATTCAACAGTTAAAATGAAACTCATACGTTTATGTTTCAAAAATAGTATGTTCTACAAATTTATAGTATTTATATTTCTTTTTTCTGGCTAGACAGACAGCTGATTTTCATAGTAGGAGATATGCTGGTTTTCAGAGGTGCAGATGTGGCTGTGTGGTTAAGAAGCTTGCTTCACAACCATGTGATTTTGAATTCAGTACCACTGTGTGGCACATCTACATAAGCCTCAGGCTGACCAAAGCCTTGTAAGTGGACAGAAACTGAAAGAAGCCTGTCGCGCACGTGCATGTGTGTGTGTGCATACATATATATATATATATATATATATATATATATATATATATATATATATATATATATATATATTTTTATATATGACATTGACCACTAACGTGGACATTCAATGTGCTAGAAATAGATCACAGCTTGTGTTTAATAAGACCTAAATTGTTCCAGACCTAAATTGTTCTCAACATGAAATATAGCGTGATACCAAAATGTAAGCGGGCAAGACATTTAAAATCACCGAAAACAATCATTATTAAACAGGGACCGGTTTCAAAATTTAACAATCTTACCGACTGTCTATTTCTCTTCAGCCTGATTTGTAATGCAACCATAATCATCAGAACCCCATACAAAGTTGCCCACCGTATACATAGGTGCAGGCATGGCTGTGTGGTAAGAAGCTTACTTTCCAACCACATGGTTCTAGGTTCAGTCCCATTGCATGGCACCTTGGGCAAGTGTCTTCTATTATAGCTTCAGGCCGACCAAAGCCTTGTGAGTAGATTTAGTAGATGGAAACTGTAAAAAGCCCATTGTATATATATATATATATATATATATATATATATATATACATGTAAATATTTATGCGTGAGTCTTTGTGTCTGTGTTTGTTGCACCCCCCCCCCCCCGCCATTGCTTGACAACTGATGTTGTGTGTTTCTGTCCCTGTAACTTGCTGGTTCAGCAACAGAGATTGATAGAATAGGTACTAAGATTGTGAAGAATAAGTCCTGGGGTCAACTAGAAAAATCTTTAATGCGGTGCCCCAACATGGCTCCAGTCAAATGAGTGAAACAAATAAAAGAATAAAAGGATATATATGTACGTGTGTTTGTATATACACTTGTCTTGGTATTCTGTAATGGTTGTAAATGAGCAATCATTGTCATACAAGCTAATTTGTTGATTTCTTCCCTTTTATGAAAAGCATGTCTGGCCATGGGGGAATATTACCTTGCCTGGGAACAGTTAAGAGTAGGCAACAGGAAGGGTATCCAACCATAAAAGAATCTGCTTCAACAGATTCTGTCTGACTCATGCAAGCATGGAAAAGTGGATGTTATATGATGATGATATTACGTTGGTTTTTGTTTTATTTTCTTCATATTCTCATTGATTCCTTCCCGAAATATACCAACAAAAAAAAACAACAAAATAAATAAAGCTAATTCTACTCAGTAATGCCTACCAGTTTTTGAAGGACGACTTTGAGAGAAAATAAACCAACATTACTGTATAGATCCTGTTCCAGGTTAATCTAAAGCCCAATTTCCTGTGATGGAATGGTACAAATAAAGATTGTTTCTCACACTGAGATAAGTACAGTTGAGAAGTTTGCTTCCTAACCACTTTGTTTTGAGTTCAATACCACTGTATGGCATCTTAGACAAGTGTCTTCTACTTTTGCCTCAGTGCTGACCAAAGCCTTGTGAGTAGATCTGGTAGATAGAAACTGAAAGAAGCCCATCATATATATGTGTGAGTGTATGTCTGTATGTTTGTATCCCCTTGTCTTGACATCACATGACAATATCATTTATTTCCTATATTCCACAAAAATATGTCTGGCCATCAGAAAGTATTATCTTGCATGGAAGCAAGTGAGGTTTGGTGACTGGAGGGAGCATCTAAGCCATAGAAAATCTTCCTCAGTAAATTCTTTTCTACTCTTGGCACAAGGCCTGAAATTTTGGGGGAGGAGGTCAGTCGATTAGATCAACCCCAGTATGCAACTGGTACTTAATTTATTGACCCTGAAAGGATGAAAGGCAAAGTCAACCTCGGCAGAATTTGAACTCAGAAGGTAAATTTTGTCTGACTCATACAAGCATGAAAAGTGAATGTTAAAATGATGACAGCAGTGGCTGTGATGATGACAACAATGGTGACAACAACCACTGATCGATGATCAACTCCAAAATATGACTGGTATTATTTATATTGATCCTGGAAGCATAGAAGTCTAAGTTTGATCCTTGACAGGATTTGAATTCAATGTAGAGGAACAAAACATTTTATTGATAATCATTTAATCTATTGTTCCACTGTCTAATCTATTATTTAATCTTTCATTCCACTTTTTCTTTCACATCACCAATCTCATCCACATGATAATGATACAATAATCTCTGATAATGTCAAAAAAATTTGTTGCAGTAGGACATAGATAAAATTTGGGACCCCCTTCCACAAAATATTGAAGCAATGAAAATAGTAACCATCTACAAGTAGTGATAAACATTCTGAGTGACCTCCTGTGTTTTTAGCTCATGAGTCTGTCTGAAAAGTTTGGCTGAGACAAAATATTACAGCTTGTGCTGTTCCACATTTGTATATTTAATGGCATTATAAGACCATCCTGGGCCTTTATGCAAAGTTGGTTCTCCTATAAAGCTTTTATTACACTAAAAAAATTTTTGGCTGAATATGTACTGGTAAAATTGGGATGCATCTAATATACATGTGCATCCTGTATGCCAACAATGCATGGTTAATTCAAAACAATGTGAATAAATGAGCATTACATTTGACAGAGTAATCTGAATGCCAAAGAGTTAAGCTCCTTTTTTTTACTAGTTTAGATTCTCTTTTCACTCATTCTGGAGCTTCTGTATGCCTCCTGATCAATATCATCTTAAGTTATGGGTACACTAGCCTGTTGGCTGAGGGCCCTATGGTTCTAGAGACCCAATGCTTATCTATATGTCCTATGATTGTGTATGTAAGGGCTCCTGTGTATTGTGCTGTCTGGATATCTAATTTTATCATTTACTTATTTCAGTCATAGGGTTTATCTGAACAAATTGACTTTAGTATTTTTTTTTTTAGGCCTAGTATTTATTTTATCGATTTCTTTTGCTAAACTGCTAAGTTACAAGTGCATACAGAAACCAGCACTGGTTGTCAAGCAATATGGTGACATACATAGACACAAACACACACATGCATGTAGGCACACACACACACGTGCACAATATATTTTCGCATAGTCTTCATCTGCCAAATTCACTGAAAGAAGCCCAAGGTGGCGAACTGGCAGAAATGCCAGGCGAAATGCTTAGCAGTATTTCGTCTGCCGTTAGGTTCTGAGTTCAAATTCCGCTGAGGTTGACTTTGCCTTTCATCCTTTCAGGGTCGATAAATTAAGTACCAGTTATGCACTGGGGTTGATATAATCGACTTAATCCCTTTGTCTGTCATTGTTTGTCCCCTTTATGTTTAGCCCCTTGTGGGCAATAAAGAAATAAGAAACTGAAAGAAGCCCGTCAGGAGAAATACCTAGCTAAGGATAAACCTCAGTACCTGGCTTTCGTTGACATGGAGAAAGCCTTTGACAGGGTCCCCCAATCCCTTATCTGGTGGTCAATGAGGAAACTTGGGATAGAAGAATGGTTAGTGAGAGCTGTGCGAGCCATGTACAGAGATGCTGCCAGTAAGGTGAGGGTTGGAAATGAGTACAGCAATGAATTCCGGGTAGAGGTAGGGGTCCACCAAGGTTCCGTCCTCAGCCCCCTCTTATTTATCATAGTCCTCCAGGCAATCACAGAGGAGTTCAAGACAGGTTGCCCCTGGGAGCTCCTCTATGCTGATGACCTTGCCCTAATTGCGGAGTCACTATCAGAACTAGAGGAGAAG
>NC_142940.1:17373058-17398058 GCF_046866305.1 Octopus bimaculoides | reverse complement strand
TTAGTATGGCTTTCTCTCTCTTGTTTTTGTTTAGATCAGGGGTTTTCAAACTGTGGTCCGCGGACCACAGGGGGTCCGCAAGGACAAGACAGGGGGTCCGTGGACAGCAAATACTTTTTATGGGCAATTTGATTTTATATATGTTTTTTAATCAAAATCTTTTAATTGACAATAAACCTATTTGTTAAATACTGTTAAATAAATAAATGTAAAAATATGTTAAGCAAATATTTATGTGTAAGTTTCATAAGCGTTTATAAGGGGGTCCCTAAGGTAAAGCCTGAAATATAAAGGGGTCTGCAAGTCAAAAAGTTTGAAAACCCCTGGTTTAGATGATAGGGTTGTAATTTGAGGAGTATTTGGTTGCTATTTCTAACGGATCAAGTGACCATGTTGTGGCTGCCTTGTTATCCTGTGCATCATCTGTTTGTCATGGTGGTGCAGTAGTTAGTGTCATAGAGGTATATGTGTATGTGGGTGTTTGGGTGGTATGGATAAACAGCTTGTTATTAATAGCATTATTTTAATATGATTATGTATGTTTTTATATAATAAATTAATTGTGTAAATTTTACATGAATAATCTGTTCAATGTGTTAGGTGTCAAATCATATAAATTCACGCTTTATAATTGCGGTTTATACATACACACACACATACAAACACTCACACACGTGTGTGTGTGTGTGTGTGTGTGTGTGCGGGTGCACGTATGGGCAGGTGCTTGTGGTTAAGGAGCTTTCTTCCCTACCACTTAGTTTCAGGTTCAGGGTGAGTGGATTTGGTGGACAGAAACTGAAAGAAGTATTTTGTGTGTGTGTGTGTGTATGTATGTATGTATCTATCTATCTATCTAGCTATCTATCTATCTATCTATCTATATATATATATATATATATATATATATATATATATATATATATATATATATATATATATATATATATATATATATATATATAAATTAAAAGCGTAAAAATTAAAACAGAACAAAAAGGATTCCGCGGTACACGTGTTTCAAGCTTTATACACAAACAGTCATTGCATCATTATATGAGTATATAATTGATAGACAGGATGGTATAAAGCTATCTTCAGCCGCAAATATGTTCTTTCCCAAGTATTATATCACAAAGAAGAAGTCACCAAGATATAATACTTGGGAAAGAACATATTTGCGGCTGAAGATAGCTTTATACCATCCTGTCTATCAATTATATACCCATATAATGGTGCAACGACTATAAAGCTTGAAACACGTGTACCGCAGAATCCTTTGTGTTCTGTTTTTACTTTTACGTTTTTAATTCATTCTTTCACCCTGGCCACTATCTGGCATATACTGGTGCTTGCAATTATCAAGTATTACCTCTAAAATTTATATATATATATATATATATATATATATATATATATATATATATATATATATACCTGAAAAAATTGGAGTCAACAAGAAGGAGTACAGTTGGACACTTATTTTTTAATCACTACAACTGTTTCCACACAACGTAGTTCTCCAGATGTGCAGGTACTTGATTATGCAACTGTTTCCCTGCATTATGAGATCTAGTTGTGTTTCCTCAGGCGATATGTAAATATTGACTCCAATTTTTTCAATTATCTGTTCACACATGACAGATGCACAAATGCAAACCTGGATAGCACAGGATAAATCTGAAGGTGGACAAGCTTTATACTGTACTCCAATACATTCTTAACACACACACACACACATACATATGTATATATATATATATATATATATATATATATATATATATATAGTCAATCCAAACATGAACAAGCAAGAAGAAACATGAAAAAACCACAACGTGAGGATGTGGTACAGTGTTATTGGGTGCTCAGGAAAGGAAAGAAAAGAAAGAGGATTTCACGTTTCGAGCGGAGCTCTTCATCAGAAATATAGGAAAGGTCCAAAGAAGGGAAGACAGAGAAAGAAAATCGCCAACGATGTGTGTGTGAGTTGGTGTCTTCTTGTCTTCACATTGCATGATAGTTGTGAATCAGTGTCACTGTCATACAGGTAGTATCCTTTGTTTCCAATAACCATGCCTACCCATGGGGAAATATTCCCTTACTTGGAAACAAGTGACGGTTTGTGACAAGAAGAGCATCTAGCCATAAAAAAATCAGAGTAAAACATGAGATAGAAGAATACCGACAGGAGAATAAAGTTCACAGCTCATCTTCTTCCTGAGGGTATGGAGGTTGGTCCTTACTTCTGTGAAGGCATAAGTCATTAGGTACAATCTCAGGTAAACCCAGGCAGTATTTTGACTGTTGCATTCAGATTGGAGCCTGGTGCAGCCTTCTGGCTTGCCAGTCCTCAGTCAAATCGTCCAACCCATGCTAGCATGGAGAGCGGACGTTAAACGATGATGATGATGATTATATCATATTTGTCTTTGTCATTGTGCTGTACGTTTGTAAGCTATTCCCAGTGGCTTTCTGCTGCTGGCACCACCAAAAGTGAACATTATCAATGTTAAAGGTGCGAAATTGTAAGGATCTTTGGACATTGATGAGGAATTAGCTACAAATTTTCTGTTTTGTGTTTTCATCAAATTTTCCGTTTGTTGTGTTTCTGTGAAAACTTTTGAAATATATATATATATGTATATATATATATATATATATATATATATATATGACATGCCTCCATTCAGTTTCTATCTATCAAATTCCACTCATCAGTCAGTTAACCAAAGGTTTTGGTAAAATACTCTTTCCCAGGGTCCCAGTAATAGTCTAGTCTCTAGTGGCACTCCGTCACTTACGACGTCGAGGGTTCCAGTTGATCCGATCAACGGAACAGCCTGCTCGTGAAATTAACGTGCAAGTGGCTGAGCACTCCACAGACACGTGTACCCTTAATGTAGTTCTCAGGGATATTCAGCGTGACAAGGCTGACCCTTTGAATTACAGGCACAACAGAAACAGGAAGTAAGAGAAAGTTGCGGTGAAAGAGTACAGCAGGGTTCGCCACCATCCCCTGCCGGAGCCTCGTGGAGCTTTAGGTGTTTTCGCTCAATAAACACTCACAACGCCCTGTCTGGGAATTGAAACTGCGATCCTATGACCGCAAGTCCACTGCCCCAACCACTGGGCCATTGCACCTCCACCCCAGTAATAGTACCAAACACAGAACCACATAGTTCTGAAGGAAACTTCTAAACTAAATGACCACACACACATACACACACACCTCTGTGGTTTCTGATTATAGGCAGTAATGTGTAAAAGTATTTAACAAGACACAGGCATTGCTATGTAGTTAAGAAGTTCACTTTGCAACCATGGGGTTTTTGTGCTCAGCACCTTAGGCAAGTGTCTTGTACTGTAGCCCTGAGTTGACCACTGGTTTGTGAGAGTTTGGTGAACAGTAATCATATAGAAGCTCATTGTATATAATAGTGAACTACACATTGGATAATGTAGTTCCAATTTACAAGGGAAGAAAAACAGAAACTAAGAATAAAAAACAGGACCAAGCACCTTTTATTATAGGTATGCTGGATCAGAATTCTACTAGGATTAAACCTGTGTTTTTCAACCATTTTTTGCCTATGGATCCCTTTCATTCCAATTTTACTCAGGTGAACTCTCATAACCATTCTAAGTTTAAAGAATCCTATTATAATTTTATTATTAAATATTACTAGGAATTGTTAAAACATTTTGTGTATTTTAGAAGTATAACCAATTTATTGCAGATAAGATTTTAACAACGAAATCTCATATGGGCCCCCAAGGGCCGAACTCCCAAGGACCATATGGACCCCCTGTTAAGATCCTCTGGATTAAACAAATAACAATAACACCTGTAGTTGATTTGGCCCACTTGATTGATAAAAACTCGAGTAGAACTCAAGTAAGAGTCAAGTTCGCCTGTCAAGATTCTTTTTTTTTTATTGGTTTGGTCTGGAGGTGAAAAAAGCTCTGCCCATGGTTTTTGCAGGCCCTTTGTGACTAATAAGGTTGGCATGGTTAATGCTTCTAATGAACACGTCAATGACTACAAGAATAACCTATGAAGGGAGGGAATTTCAGTGAACTAATACTCTTATAATGGGGTGGGGGGTATAATATGGGCAATGAGAAAGAGAAAGATGAGTGAGTTAGGAGTGCCTGAGACCAGCCAGATCTGAGGAGCAAAGGTCACTTCACTTCTGTAGCAAGTGGTAGAGAAAGTGGAGAGAAGCGACAGGAGTCTGCCAGTCAGAGCTTGGTGGGTGTTGGTGAGCAATTTCATGCCGATCAATTGATTGGCCTGTCTTTGAATAACTGTCTAGGATGTCTGTGTTGTGTAGCAGCAGCACCATCCTAGATTAGCTGCAGGAAGGACATTCTGCAATAAAACTTATTATTTCAACAATATATAAATGTTCAAAATTGTGAAAAACATCCTCCTACCCATGCAAGAATAGAAAAATGGATGTAAGACAGTCTTCTTCCTCCCTTCTCTTCTCCCCCCCCCACCCCCCACCCCCACAACAAAAAAATTCAACCAATCAGTTTGATCTGCTCAATATCAACACTACCCTCACCTGTCTAAAGTGCTTATGAGATAAATGAAATGAAATAGAATTATTTGTAACTGGTGTGTCTAAGTATAATATTTATTGATTTTTTTATAGATATTATTAGTAACCAGAACCCATGCAAGCATGGAAAAGTGGACGTGAAAATGATGGTGATGATGATGGTGTCGGTGTCTGAAGATACCATTTTTATTGTTAGTGGATATCATTATTAGTTACCAATATATCAAGGTAGCATATTGATTTGAGATATTATTAGGAACTGATGTCTCAAGATAACATGTTTATTGCTTACAGATATAATCTCTTATGTGTAGTAATTACAGAAGACAGATTTTTGTTTTCTTCCTCTTTCTTCAACTATTCATCATCACCACTGTTCACCATTAATATCAGCAGCACTAACATTACCACTAAAGGCAAAGCAATGGTCTTATTGTTAGACTATAGGACGTGATTAGGCTATAGACAAAGTAGTGTCTTGTCTGGCAGTTTTGGGTTTCTATAAGGCAATGATTGTCTGAGCAATTTCATTTTCCCCTTGCTCAGTAAAGTAAATACCATTTACCACTGAGGTGTTGTGGCTTTCATTTGCAGGTAAGTAAAGTGTGTGGATCTTTGTCATTTCAATAATGAGTATTTAGTTCTTTGATCAACTGAATTCCCTGTTTATTGAATTAATACATTAGTGATTGTGAGTTCAACACACAGGTCTACTCTTAGCATTATCCCTTGGTAGAATCTGCATGACACAGCATGTAACAATGCTAGACATTGGAATTACAGTTGCAATCCATCTGATGGGCTTCCATACAGTTTCTGTCTATCTGATTTCACTCACAAAGCTTGGATCAACCTGAGATTATGATGAAAGACACTTGCCCAAGATCCATCGTGGTGGGATTGAACCTGGGTCTTGTGATTGTAAAGCAAACTTTTTCAGTCATCCAGCCATACTGTATCCATATTTATGTTTAAAGTACGGCCTTACTGGCTGTATGTATGGTTGTGCTTAATACGGCTATTGAGTCCTTCTTTTATCTTCTTTTAATTGTTTCTGTCATTGGTGTGTGGCCATGCTGGGGTACCACCTTGAAGAGTTTTAGTGAAATAAATCAACTCCATTATTTCTTTTTATTTTAATTCTGGTATGCATTCTATCAGTTTCTTTTGCTGAATCTCTAAGTTATGAGGACATAAAACAACACTGTTTGTCAAGTGGTGGTGGGGGTGGCAAACATAGGCAAACACACACACACACACACACGCACACACACACACACACACACACACACACAATGGGCCTCCACTCATTTTTCATCTATCAAATTTGCCCATAAAGCACTGGTCAACCTGGAGCTCTAGTCTGAAGCACCTGTCCAAGGTGCCGTACAGGGACTGAACTTGAACTCACATGGTTGCAAAGTGAGATTCTTAACCACGACACACTATATCTACTTCAGTCTATCAACTAACAATTTCCTTGACTATTTTAAAACTAAGAAATAAATTAGTTGTCGTCGTTGTTGTTGTGCAGCCCCAGGTCAGCTTTGATCAAAACAGTCTTATAATCATCAGGTTAAACAATGAGGTGCTGCTCACAGATCCATCTGTCTCTGTCTGGCTGTAGACCATACAGCATAATTTGATAAGCAGGAATTAATCATATGGGTGTAGAGCAATATGACAGTTTGGACATATTGCTCTAGCTCCACTGTCTAGTCTATTTCTGTAGATTCTTGTGCTGGCCACAGCAGAGGCAGGCAATCTAGATTTGGTGAGAACAGCTGATGCTTCTCTGCACTATTGTTGGTGGTGAGCTTCTCAGTACTGTGAAGCTACTGAGACTATTGATGATGCAGTTATTTTTGTGCGTATGTGGTTTTATTTATATGTTTGTCTATGTTAATTGGGAAAGATATGGGAGGAGTTAATGTTAGGAAAAGGTTACACTAATGTTCAAATTTGGAAAAGCATTACAGTTATGCAAGGATCAATATTATTATCGATGGAACACCAACATCATCACCAATGTAAAACTAACATTATTACTAATGCAATCCAACATTATCATCAATGCAATCCAGCATTATCATCAATGTAATCCAACATTATCACCAATGCAATCCAACATTATCACCATTGCAAGCCAGCATTATCACCAATGCAATCCAACATTATCACCAGTACAGTCCAACATTATCACCAATGCAGTCCAACATTATCACCAATGCAGTCCAACATTATTACCAGTGCAATCCAACATTATCGTAGTGCAATCCAACATTATCACCATTGCAATCCAGCATTATCACCAGTGCAATCCAACATTATCACCAGTACAATCCAATATTATCACCAATGCAATCCAGCATTATCACCAATGCAATCCAACATTATCACAATGCAATCCAACATTATCACCAAAGATAGAACAGTTATTTGTTGAATCGGTTGAATTGCTAACTAAACGCTTGACTGATACTTCTAGGTTTCAGTCATGCTAATGTAGTCTTTATCATCTTCTCATTGGTCAATTAGATATAAACCATTTACTTTATTAATGTTGCTCTACCATCTCTGTAGATTTATGAGTTTTATAGGTTGCATTCATTTATCTACAGTTGATTGAATACTTTCAAGGATTTTTGGATCAATAGAACTTCTAGTTTTATGAGACTGGTGCAAAGTACTTCAAAAAGGGATAATTGAAATATTAAAATTTGTTCTATAGAAATACAATTTTAAGAGACTCAAAGCCGGTGGTTGACAAATGTTGAATCTGTAACTTTATCAATAACTTCACCATCTCTAACTGATAGCTAGGAAACAATTTCAGATAAACCAAATAATCAACATAATTCTTTTATTTAGCACCAAATTTTTGAAGATTTAGTGGGTTTGCTGTTATGGATGACAGACAGAATCAGCCTGGGAATGTTCAGTGTGAGTAGTAGAAACATTCTGTTAGCTGGGTTATGATATAGCATTGAAGTTTGTCCCCTGTTAGAACCATGGCTCTGCTTGATAAGGGAAAAGAAGTTTAGAGAGCCATGTCTCTCTAGGGAACAAAGGGTTTCTTCTTTCATGAGAATATAAGGTGTTGATCAATATAGTTGGGCATTAAAACCAGCAGCAGCAAGACAGATATTGTTTGTTACATTGTTCTGACATTTCTGGGTTGTTTTTTTTTTTGATATCTTGTCATTTAGTTAGTCAGTTTCTTTCACTTGTATAAACCACATTTAACTACAAAAATGGTGTACTTATTATTTTATGAGAATGTCCAGTTATATAAGGCACAAACAGCTGAACAAGTATGGGGAAATTGCAATGGGGAGTGGTGTATCCAATGTTTCAAACCCTTCTTCAGGATAAAGATGCCAAGAAATAAATAAAAGAAAGACAGCAAAATTTCTGTCTCTCTGACAAATATCATTCCCAAAATGTCAAATTGCTCTTCTCATGACATATGAATCTATCCAAAGACATGGACTTCACCATTTAATTAAAGTATGTGTCATTAACCAGCTTTAATACATAATATAGGTGTAGACATGACTGTGTGGTTCAGAAGCTCATGTTGCCACCATGTAGATTTGGATTCAATCCTCCTGCACAGTACCTTGGGCAAGTATCTTCTACTATGGCCTTAGGCTGACCGATGCTTTGAGTAAATTTGGTAGACAGAATTGTGTGAAAGTCTGTCATATAGGTATATGTATGTGTGTGTGATCCTTTGTGTTTGTCCTTTCATCACTTGATAACTAGTGTTGGTTTGTTTATATCCTTGTGACTTAGCACCTTGGCAAAATATATTGATAGACTAAGTACCAACCTATAAAAAAATAAATAAATATTGGGATCGATTTGCTCAACTAAACCCTTCAATGGGGTGCTCCGGCATGGTCATAGTTTAATGACTAAAACTAGTAATAGATACAAGATAAGCGAGGTATGAGTTCAAATCTCGCTGTGGGGGCATCTAAGTCAAATATCTTTTAGCACAGCTCCGGTTGACCAAAGCCTTATGAATAAAATTGGGTAGATTGAAACTGTGTGGGAGGTTGTTAGATGGATTGTATCTGCATTTTAACCCTTTAGCATTTGAACCAGCCATATCCAGTCCACATAGGCCTCCCTGTTTTATGTTTATACTGACCATAGCTAGTCTCTCACACTTACCCTACAATGCCATTCTAAACATAGACAATAACATCATCAAAATCTCAAATCTATGAGATAATACATAGTTAATTCAAAATAATATTAATAAATAAGCTTTACATTTGTCAGAATAATTTGAAAACTAAAGGGTTAAATGTTTTATACTGATTGCAACTAAGAATTACATTAAGGATTAAGGGTACATACTACAATTCAATGAACGGGTAGTCCATTTGATTGAACAACCAAATAGTCATTACTAAAATTGATAGAGATCCAATTACACTGGGGTCTCTATATATGAACACAATCCATTCCAAAGCCCTGTTTGTTAACCTAATTATTCATTGCATGTGTAATTGATAAACATAGAAATAGGGATATTCTGTTCGAGGCCACACCCAATCTCAACATAAAGGCGTGAAATGATGTTTTATTTATCCATCCATCAACAGGAAATACATAAATATATACTTAGGTGTATATATACGTGTGTGTGTATGTGTGTACCTGTGTGAAATATGTACATAGATATTAATGAACCATTTTTATATGTTCTTCCAGTCACTTATATGCAGGTGTTGTCTTATTTGTGGTTTGTTGTTCAAATCTCAGCTTGCTGGCTGAATGTAATTTTCTTCTAAAAAACTCTTCAGTTGATAGAGGCACAGGCATGGCAGTGTGGTAATAAGCTTGCTTCCTAACCACTTGGTTCCAGGTTCAGTCCCACTGTGTGGCACCTAGGACAAGTGTCTTCTAGACAGGGAAATTCACAGTTTTTAAGGAATGAAATAGAAGAATAAATAATAAAAGTAGATAGAAGAGTACAGACAAGAAGATAAAGTTCGCAGTTTGTTTTTTTTCCTGAGGTATGGAGGTTGGTCCATACTTCCATGAAGATATAGGCCCTTAGATATAATCCCAGGTAAATCCAGGCTGTATTTTGGCAGTATTGTGAATGATGCGTACATATACATACATATATATAGGCCACAAAAACATGCAATTTCAAATTTTTTTAGAAATGCTCCAAGGCCCACTGAGAACATCTCATTAGCCCACATATAACTCACAACCCATGTGTGCTGACACCCCCCACCAGGCATAGAAACTATTTTGTTGGCTCATGTCATCAGTTTTTGTGTTAAGTGTGCTGAATTCCAAGTAAAAAAAAGATAACTCTTTTTTTTCTGTTAACTTTTGGATCAGAGAAACCTATTTTCTGAAGGTTTTAATTACTTGGGTAAATAAAACTGTAGGTGTTCTTTGGGTGCAGGTAATGAGTGTGAAGTAAGTAGTTTGTTTCCCAACCACAGTTACACTCCATGGCACCTTGGGTATGTGTTCTTTTACTGTAGCTCCAGGCTGACCAAAACCTTACAAGAGGATTTGGTGGATGGAAACTGAAAGAAGCCTTCTTGCATTGATATTGCATGACAGTAGTGAGTGAGTGTCAGTTACGCAGGTAGTGTCTTTTGTTTCCAGTCTTCCATGAAAACTTGTCTGGTCATGGGGGAATATTACTTCACATGGAAATAGGTGAGAGTTGGTGACAGGAAGGGCATCATCATCATCATCATCATCATCATCGTTTAACGTCCGCTTTCCATGCTAGCATGGGTTGGACGGTTTGACTGAGGACTGGTCTTGCTGTAAAAAAATTTTGCCTCAACAAATTTAGTCTGACCCATACTAGAGTGGAAAACTAGATCCAAGATTGTGCTTAATTGAAAGACATGAAAAGATGTAATACTTTAACAGATTGGAAAAAAAAAAAAAAAAAATAACATAATAAATGTAACAGGTTTTAACCCCAGTGATAATGACAATATGAATTCTTAATTGATAAGTTACTTTACTAATCAATCACAGTATGCGATATATGTCTCGGTTTGTTTGTTTGTTTATAGTAACCATCTTATACTTCTAGCTGCTAGCTATTACTTGCTATCACCTTTACTATAAAACTCAATGTAGGCCACTTACTTTCTGTAGTACAACTAGCAACATCAGCAGTTAACTATCTAGTAAGTATTATTATCTTGTACACTTATGCGTATGTAGGTGAGAATGTGTTTATTTTTAATTAGCAGTCTACTCACTATAATCTTTCCATTTTTCTGGGGGTTTTTTTTTCATACTTATCATTTATTTCAGAATTACACAAGTTTATTTTATTTTCAAACATTAATTATGAATGTGAAAATAACAACAAAATAATGAAAATCGTTTTTTTTTTTCCTCTTATTTACTGTCAATGTATGATACTTGTATGTTTGCAAGAAAGAAAAAAAAAATGTTACAAGACACTAAAAAACAAAAAAAGGGTTTTTCTTTTTGTTGTTGTAGTTTAACCCCAGGCTTCTCCTGATCAAGCAATCTATAATCAAGGGCATTCCATCCTTGACCTTCCTTTATTTTTCCGGCATACAGGAAACCCTAAAAGAACAATATTATACACATCAAAAAAAATTTTTTTTTTAAAGTTATTAGATTGCAATGTGAAGGAGATTTTGCTGCTATTACTAGCAGATCAAGTAAGCATGAAGAATTTTCCAGGGATGCTTATAGGTGCAAACTAAATACATTTGCGAAAGGTACGTGTATGTATGTGTACTTTGAAAATATAGTATGATATATATATATAATGAGAACAAATATGTATGAATGTACGATAAATATGTATGTATATATGTGTGTATATATATGTGTGTATATATATATGTGTGTGTGTGTGTGTATATATATATATGTATGTATGTGTGTGTGTATATATATATATATATATATATATATATATATATGTACAAATAATATATGAGTATATGCGTATATACGTACATGTATGTACATACCTACATCTACATGTATATATAGATGCATATCTGGGTGCAGGACGTAGCAAAAAAACGTGGACAAAATGATAAATGGAATACAGAAAACACACAGGCCATAGAGAACATTTATTTTATCAGCTGCCACCATTCTAAAACTATATATATATATATATATATATATATATATATATAAGAAAATGAGCTGACAAAGTGATAAATTACAAAACTCTACGCATAAGTGTAGAGTATTCTTTAACACATTGTAACTATATTTTAATGCATGCATGCATACATTTATCTAATTAAAAAAAGTTATGTGCTGAAAAGGAAAGTGCAAAAAGAAATGAAAGAGATTGAAGAGTGAGAGTAAAGTAGAGAGACTGTAAGAAAGAGAAAGTGAGAGAATGAAGAGTAAGAATGAAGTTTCTACTTCATTCACAGTGTATATTCACACTGTGCGAGAGAGAGAGAGAGAGAGAGAGAGAGAGAGAGAGAGAGAGAGAGAGAGAGAGAGAGAGAGAAATCAGAATGAAGTAGAGTAGGGGTCAGGGAACTTTTTTAACCAATTACCCCAAAATATATTTATTTACTCCAATGTTACCCCTCTTGATTTGATAGGAAGAAATTCATAGATAACAAGGAACATGATTTTTTATATAATTTTACTTAAGTTTAATGAGTCCTCATTACTCACAAGAATTTCATTTTTACTCCACTTGGGGAGTAATTAACCCTTGTTTGCTGACCCCTGAAGTAGAGGGACAGTGAGAGACAAGACAATTAAAGAAACTGATTGGGAAGGAAAGAAATGAAGAAATAGAGACAACATGAAAATAATTTTAAAAAATGAATTAGGTATAGGCTTATATGGAATTCACCCATGCAACACCACCACCCTTAATAATAATAATAATAATAATAATAATAATAATAATTCCAAATTTTGGCACAAGGCTAGTAATTTCAGGGGAGAGATTGCAAGGCTAGTTGGTTACATTATTTAACTGGTACTTATTTTGTCGACCTTGAAAGGATGAAAGGCGAAGTCAACCATGGCAGAATTTGAACTCAGAACGTAAAGATAGATGAAATGCCACTAAGCTTTTTGTCCAGCATGCTAATGATTCTGCCAGCTCGCTGCCTAATAATGATAATGATAATAATAATAGTAATAATAATAATAATAATAAGCCTTTCTACTAAAGGTACAAGGCCTGAAATTTTGGGGTAGGGGGCTAGTTGATTACATTGACCCCCAGGTTCAACTGGTACTTATTTTATCAACTCGAAAGAATGAAAGGCAAAGTTGACCTCAGCGGAATTTGAACTCAGAACGTGAAGACAGACAAAATGCTGCTAAGCATTTTGCTTGGCGTGCTAATGGTTCTGCCAGCTTACTGCCTTAGATTAAAAATAATAATAATAATTTTTTCTGCTGGAAGCACAAGGCCTCAAATTTGGGAAAAGGGATTAAGTTGATTACACCAACCCCAGTGCATAACTGGTACTTCTTTAATTGACCCTGAAAGGATTAGAGACAAAGTCAACCTCGGCGGAATTTAAACTCAGAACATAGTGATGGGCGTAATACTGCTAAGCATTTTGCCTGGCTAATGATTCTGCCAGCTTACTGCCTTAGAATAATAATAATAATAATAATAATAATAATAATAATAATAATAATAATAATAATAATCCTCCTCCTCTCGACTATAAGAACAAGGCCTGAATTTTAGTGGGAAGGGACTAGTTGATTACATCGACTACAGTACTCAACCGGTACTTATTTTATCAACCCCGAAAGGATGAAAGGCAAAGTCAACCGTGGTAGAGTTTGAACTCAGAACATAGCAGCAGACAAAATACCGCTAAGTATTAAAAAAGGAAAAGATACTGTGGAGTGTGAAAAAAAAAAAAGAAAGAAAAAAAACATGCTTACAAATATGAAAGGTGGAGGTAAAAGATGTTATACAAGAAATGGATTGAAGTATAGAGCATTTGAAAGGTACACACTCATGAACATGGGCACACACACACCTCATCATCATCGTATGTGTGTGTGTGTTTATATATATATACACACAGTGAATGCTTATAAGCTTAAGCATATAATTATTATTTACAGAATATATATATATATATATATATATATATATATATATATATATATATTCTGTAAATGATAATTTTATGCTTAGGCTTATAAGCATTCACTGTATACTGGCGATAGCAAATAGCCTAATATTGGGGCATATAAGCCCTTGATGGAAAAAATACCCCTTTTTTGCCCCAATATTAGACTATTTTCTATAGCCAACATACGGTGAACCCTTATAAGTTTAAGCTTATAATTATTATTTACTCATCACCATTTCTTAATTTAACACACACACACATACATACATATATTCACACATATGTATACATGTACACACATAAATACATACACAAGTGCAGATACATATACACACACACATGTATGGATACACACATATTTATATGGAAATAAGTAAAGTACAATTAAACACAATAATTATAGCAAGATATAATATAAAGAATTAAAGCATGAAAGATTTTCTGGCTAGATTGAGTTGGATACTTTAAGACCCTGTTCACTGAATCAGTTCACAAAATGTGTTCAAATGCAACTGAATGCACCACTAAGCACTTTTTGAGGCATTTGTTATTGAAAAATGCCACTTTGAGGGTATTTACTTTTAAGTATAATGTAATGTCTAATTTATTTATTTCACAAGTTATCTATCTTTTGCATGTTGTTTATATTCTGACCTTAAATCATTTTTCTGTCATTCTAACTTCTAGGGAAAGTCTGTTTTACCACAGATTGATAGTTTTGTCTATCAACTGTTTGTTTGATTTTCAAAGAATGGTGACTCTTAAGTCACCATCCTCCTCATCATTTTCTATATTATTTTCCTGAGCAAGGATTTTGTTGTCATTTAAAAGAAATTGTTTCCCCTTACCTGTTTTTGTTGTTATATTTTGAGTTCTCTTTTTTTTTAATTGTAATTTTCTCTCTTTTTTTCTTTCATCACATAATGAAGTTGTAACACTACAGGCTGGCACTGTCCATAAGAGAGCATATTTGTTATCTTCAGTGCTTTGGTGGTGCTATTCTGGAAATTGGGAGTCATTGTTCTTTTTGTTGTTGCTGTTGGTTTTCATTACTTTTGTTTTCCTTGTTATAGTTTATCTTCCCAGTTATTCAAGACATTCAGCTCCAAGACATGCTTTACTCTGACAAATGTAACAGCTAAGTTTTCTATTCTGTATCAGCAATCCCAAGCTCTTTGTCATGGTACCTCCTACTGGGTACAGTTTGTGTATGGCTCTGTGGCCTCTGGGTATTATTAGGACTTGTGAGTGCCGATTTTGATCATTCTCCTATGCTGTGACACAAAAGCCTACTTTAACCATTCTCTGATGCTGTGACACAAAATCCATTGCTAACCATGGATTTACACAATGTCCAATTCTTATTGTAATTATTGTATTTCTTTGACCCATGAACTGGGGCACAAATGTATGGCCAAACACTATTTCCAACATTTCAGCCTGTGTTTTGTGTGCATCTTCAGTTTTAAAGGTACAACAGAGTGTGCCATAACTTTTGACTTTTTCATTTGAAATTATTTCTCTCAATATACCTGGTAAGAATGTTGTATTACTTAATGTGAAAAGAAATTTAATTCGCTTCTGTCTTTTCATAAGTGGAGATATATAATTTTTTTCTCATTATCCTCTCCTGGATTATCTACTTTAGCAAAATTCTTCCATTTACATTATTTTTTATTGTACTTGTGACTGACCCAAAAATTCTGTCCATTTTGTTTTGAGGGAAGGTTTGTCTTCACATGACTGAAATATGAATGGACCACACAGTATTTGGAATCAAGTAAGAATTGCTTCTGCTATTGCTACTGCTGTTGTTACTGTCGTGGACTTTCAAATTACTTATTTGAGTATTTAGAACATATACATATATCACATGATCATGTGATGGACCAGACTATCAGATATTGTTATACATCACTGGTCACAACGCCCTTTGCAATATTTTAGTTTTTCAATAGTGCCACTCCGCTGGCTTGGTACGCAAGCCAACATTTCCCTTGATCGGAAGGCTACTCTGTCACAGGGTTATCCATTTACAGCTGAGTGAACTGGAGCAACATAAAATGATGTTTTGCTAAAAAAAACACAACATGCTGCTCAGTTTTGGAATTGAACATGCAAATTAGCGATCATGAGTGAAATATCCTATCCACTAGGCCATGCACCTTCACATATTTGGAACATACTTCTATTAATTGTGAACTGTACTGTCCAGTTTCTTCTTCCTCTTGTGTGTTTTGATTTTGTGTATTTGTTTTTAGCAATTGTAGTGTTTTATTGTGTAGCATAATTATGTATGGTAGCTATTGTGGATGTGTAAATGAAATGTGCGTAAATTTTCATTCCAGAGTTTATCAGTCAATTGCCTTATGAATAATATGAATGATGTGTGCATATAATGTTTTTGATTTCATCCCATCATTAAAACATTACAAATGTAGACCAAAGCAGAATAAAATTATAGAGTTTATAGATGCAGTCGTTGCTGTGCGGTATGAAATTTGCTTCCCAACCACATGGTCCTGGGTTCAGTGCCATTGCATAGCTCTTTTTTTGCAAGTGTTATTTTTATTAATAGTCTCAGGCCAACCAAAGCTTTATGAATGGATTTGGTAGATGGAAATTGAAAGAAGCCTGTTTTATATATATATATATATATATATATATATATATATATAATAATAATAATAATAATGATAATAATAATATTCTATAAGCTTGAAGTTTATAAGCAATCACTATGTAATGACTAAAGAAAATAGTCTAATATTGGGTATACTAGACTACTCGTAACCTGTTGGGTTACCAATAGTTCAAGGTACCTGAAAAAAAACCATGTATCTTGGGAACCCATGGTTCAGTTTATGCGAAACTTGTTTTATTCTGTTTGTATTCACATTTGAATGGTACCTTACTTTCAAGTATTTTCCCATTATGCGCTGGTTTGGCTGTATTAAATTACAAACAAGCACGCAAGCAAGCAATCACACAGCTGTTAGTAGTATAGAGACAATCCCTCAATGGAAAAAAAGTAGGGTCTCCGTACACATGGGACATGAACCCACAGTTCTTTGTTTTCACAACAAGTGTGTTCCATGCATACGAAGACCATGCATTTTTTCTGTTGAGGGCTTATATGCCCCAACATTAGACTATTTTCTTTAGTCACTACACACTGATCACTTATAAGCTTCAAGCTTATAAAATATTTTTATTATCATTTACAGAATTGTAAAAATTGAAACTGCTTACCAAAAACCATTATGTGTATGTGTGTTATATGTATGTGTTTGTGAATGTGTGTATGTTTGTAAGACCTTGGCCTTGATATCGTGCGATACTCGTAAATGAGTGTCACTGCCACACAAGCACAGTCATTAATTTCTAATATTCTTTTCTACTCTAGGCACAAGGCCCAAAATTTTGGGGGAGGGGGCCAGTCGATTAGATCGACCCCACTATGCAACAGGCACTTAATTTATCGACCTCAAAAAGATGAAAGGCAAAGTCGACCTCGGAGGAATTTGAATTCAGAACATAAAGACAGACAAAATACCGCTAAGTGTTTTGCCCAGCGTGCTAACGTTTCTGCCTCCTTGCTGCCTTCATTCATTTCTAATATTGCGTGAGAACATGTCTGGCCATGGGGAAATATTACCTTGCTTGGATGCAGGGAAACAGTGAGGGTTGGCAACTGGAAGGGCTGTAGAAAATCTTCAGATAAACTCCATCTAGGCATGGAAAAGTGGATGTTAAATGATGATGATGTCAATCTGTGTGGTTATTAGAACAGTAGAAATAGCAGAACTCCAGACTAAACATGTTTGTTTACATCCTGTTACATTCTAACTGCAAACGCTACTTGGAATTAAGAGGAGGAGTACCTTTGGCTTTAATTCCTCCAGGTTTGGTGAAATAAGAACCAAGAATGTTCTGGAGTGATTCTTATAAATTTGTGGCCATGTTTCAGTGAGTATATGAGATCATTACTATTTGGGGATATGGACTTGAGTCATCCAATAGATAGGGCGATAAGCTGGACACTAGATTACAAGGTCTTTTGTAAGTCTTTGATAATGTTCTATACAACAAATATATTTCTATATAATATGAGCCAAGAGTGAAGGTGTTGTGGTTAGGGTGCGGTATTCACTATCATAAGGTCGTGGTTTTAATTCTTGGGCCAAGAGTACATTGTGTTCTTAAGCAAAACACTTCATTTCTCATTGCTTCAAGTCCACTCAACTGAAAGTGATTTCTAGCAACAGTTGGGAAGTTAACCTTGAAAAGGACTAGCATCCTGTACAGGAGAGTGGGGAAGGTGAGCATTGTGATCTTTGTCACTTAAACATCATGGAAACCTGCTTAAGCCCTGACTTTATGAGTCCTTGGGTTTGTGACAGACCTAACCTAATATGAGCCAAGAAAGTGCTAGAGATAGCAGCCAAATTTCCCTTAAGCAATATCTTACCATCTGATTAGAAAAAAAGAGCAAGATACATGTTATAATGTAGTCTTGAATACATTGACTGATAAGATGGCATGACCATGACTGGAATGGTTCAATCAAAAACATAAAACATAAAACTTAACAACAACTATTATAATTACAAAAAGGAAAAAATGTATTACTTGATGCTTTGAGAAATAAAACTGGAACTAATGAATTAATTGAATTATTCATGCATGCATACACAAGCATGAACACATACACACATATCTTAGGACTTGTTACTTGACAAATATTGTCATGGTTCATGATATATTTAGGTAAGCTTGTCTATGGATTATGCTTCCCTATACTTACTATGATAAGGAAAATAACAAAACAGATTTTCTTACCACACGCACACACACATATTCTTTTATCTGTTTCAGTCATTTGACTGCGGCCGTGCTGGAGCACCGTCTTTAGTCGAACAAATCGACACCAGGACTTATTCTTTGTAAGCCCAGTACTTATTGTATCAGTCTCTTTAGCTGAACTACTAAGTTACAGGGACATGAACACACTAATATTGGTTGGCAAGCGATGGTGGTGGTGGGGGGACACACACAGACCGTATCAGGACAATTATCCCCATGGTTAATTACCCCCTCTCCAATATATTAAGAAGTTTTAAATCATCAACTGTTGTCCTCAGGGTAATTATCCTTGGTGAGTTATTGTCCATGGGGGCGGGGGTAACTGTCCTAGCCTCGGACAAACACATAAACATATACATATATATACGATGAGCTTCTTTCAGTTTCCATTTACCAAATCCACTCATAATGCTTTGGTCGGCCTGAGGCTATAGTAGAAGACACTTGTCCAAGGTGCCACTCAGCGTGACTGAACCTGGAACCATGTGGTTAGGAAGCAAGCTTCTTACCAGATAGCCACACCTGTGCCTATATATGTTTACGTACAATATATATATATATATATATATTCTTTTTTACTCTAGGCACAAGCTTTGAAATTTTTGGGGAAGGGCCAGTTGATTAGATTGACCACAGTACACAACTGGTACTTAATTTATCGACCCCAAAAGGATGAACGGCAAAGTCGACCTTGACGGACAATATATATATATATATTGATCTGTCTAATTTGCTTATCTGTACATTTACTTCTAAATATGTGTGTGTATATCTATCTATATCTATCTATATATATATATGATGTATATGTATATATATATATATATATATATATATATGTATATATATATATATATGTATATATATATATATATATATATATGTGTGTGTGTGTGTATATGTATATGTAGATATATGTATATATATATATATATACATATATATATATATATATATATATATATATATATATATATATATATATATATATATATGTATTATATATGTATACGCTCTTCAACAGAAAAGAATAAGGGAAAATAAACAGAGAGAGAATGAAAAAAACTTGTGGATTTAGCGGTCAAGTATGGCGATATATATATGTTATGTTTAGGGATGGTCATTTTGCCAATAAACACATGCACTATGTATTTGATTTTCACTTTATTATTATTATTATTGTTTTAGCATCTTTTTTCAATTTTGTTTCCATTTCTTGCCAAGTGTCTTCCTGACACTTAGGGCAGAGAAACGTACCGTATACATTGGTAGGCCATTAAAATAAACATACCAGATTGTTTGTTTACAAAGTTATGTGATAGAGGAAAAGGGGAAGACAGAGAAAATAAGAAATAAAAAAATAAAAAAAGTAAATATAAAATAAAGGAAAAGAGCAAAGAAAATTCACTGTGACAATGCTTTTCTCATTCATTGTGATGTCATAGTTAAGACAATCATTTGCACTTCCTGCATGGATGGTAAACCAAGGATCATTCTTAAATAATTTCCAGTTCCTTTTTTGATCATTCCAAGTGCTCCTACAACCACTGGTACTATAACCATCTTGAGATACCACATTTTTTCGATTTCAGTTAGTAAATCTTTATATTTTCTGAGCTTATCAAATTCTTTTGCCAAGATATTATGGTTACAGAGTATGATCATGTCAATCACTAAACAAACTTTATTGTTTTGGTCTTTCACAACAATATCTGGTTTATTTGCTTTGATGGTCCGGTCTGTACATACTGGGAAGACCCAAAGAATAGTTACATTTTCACCCTCAGTTACAACCTCCAGAGTGGTGCTTGTACCATTTGTCAGCAGTTTTGATTTTATAATGCTGACACATTGGCCAACTCTCTCATGTGTTGATTTGTACTCTACAGATGCTAAAACCTTACATCCAGAGATTAGGTGGTCCACTGTTTCTATCCCATCATTGCAGTATCAGCACTTTGGGTCTACACCATTTTTCATCACATTGGCTTGATAGTTCTGGATCAATAAGCTCTGATCTTGGGCAGCCAATATAAAGCCTTCACTCTCTGCCTTTAGCCCTGAGCTCCGTAGCCAATGATGGGTGTGCTTCTGGTCTACATCAGCTTGTTTGCTACAGGCCACATATTTACCATGCAGAGGTTTATTATTATTATTATTATTATTATTGTTCAGTAGTTTTATTTTTATAATGTGCTTTCACTTCACTACCGAGCACAGCTCTGTGTGCCTTGGGTATGTGCTGTGGTTTGCTGTGATGCTCTTATGGTTACTGTATTGAAAGTGTTTTGCGTAGGATGCGTGCAGTGCCCAGTAGTGCAATTTTCTGTATGCTATATATATTTGTAAGTCCTGGTGTTTTTGTTATGTATTTGTCTGAATATTTTTTTATTATACCTAAGCCACCTATTATGATAGGAATTGTTTCTGTTTTTAGATTCCACATTCGAGTTACCTCTATTTCCAGGTCTTTATTATTATTATTATTACTATTATTTTCATCATTATCATTATTATTAAGGTGGTGAGCATATTTATGGGGAGGGGACTAGTCGATAACATCGACTCCAGTGTTTCACTGGAACTTAATTTATCGACCTCTAAAAGATGAAAGGCAAAGTCGACCTTGGCAGAATTTGAACTCAGAATGTAACAGTAGATAAAATACCGCTAAGCATTTCATCTAGGATGCTAACGATTCTGCTAGCTCACTGCCTTAATAATGATAATAATAATAATAATGATAATAATAATAATAATAATAATAATATTCCTTTCTACTGGAGGTACAAAGCCTAAAATTTTGCAGGAAGGGACCACTCAATTATATAAACCTCAGTGCCAGACTTGTACTTATTTTATTAACCCCGAAGGGATGAAAATGAAGTTGACCATGGCAGAATTTGAACTTAGAATGTAAAGCTAGAAGAAATGGTATGGCACATTTAATCTGATTTGCTAATGATTCTACCAGCTCACCACCTTAATGATGATGATGATGATACTCTTTTACTTGCTTCAGTCATTTGACTGCGGCCATGCTGGAGCACCGCCTTTTAGTCAAGCAAATTGACCCCAGGACTTATTCTTGGGAAGCCTAGTTCTTATTCTATCGGTCTCTTTTGCCAAACCGCTAAGTTATGGGGACGTAAACACACCACTAAATACAAACATATACACACACATACATACATATATATACATATATACGACGGGCTTCTTTCAGTTTCCATCTACCAAATCCACTCACGAGGCTTTGGTCGGCCTGAAGCTATAGTAGAAGACACTTGCCCAAGGTGCCACGCAGTGGGACTGAACCCGGAACCATGTGGCTGGGAAGCAAGCTTCTTACCACACAGCCACTCCTGCACCTATAACATGATGATAATGATTGTTTCAAATCTTGGCACAAGGCCTGAAATTTTGGGAGAAGAGTTAGTCAATGACATCTACCCCATTGCTCAATGGTAATTATTATACTGACCCCAAATAGGATGAAATGCAAAGTTGACCTTGGCAATATTTGTGTGTGTGTGTGTGTATAAATGAAAAATACAATAAATAAACAATACTAGCTACAAAAAAACCTACATGTAGGACAAAAACAGAAGGCCCTAATTTTACATCAGTTATCAACCGTATGTCCAGCCTGCATCGTTTTGCTTGCTTGAAGCCCTAATTCTCTGCAAATTTTGCAGGTGCCACCGATATGAGAAGTACTCAATATTATCATTAAAGGTATGAAACTGAGTATTACCAGTCGGTTGATAACTGATGAAGAATTAGAGCCTTCTGTGTCTGTCCTACATGTACGTCTTTTAGCTATCGTTTATTTAATGCATTTTACATTTATTGAGTAACTGAATGCCATGCATCTCGACTTCTAACAGTAAGTTTTATATATATATATATATATATATATATATATATATATATATATATATATATATACACATATATACATGCACACACACACATAACCAATACCTATATCTATATATCTTTATACATATGTAATTTTAATTCATATATGATATATGATATATAAGATGTCAGTCTGTCGCTTGTGTTGCTACCTGTTAAGATAATTTATTTATAACCACATAGTAGTAGATATGAACAATGGTCTTCCGTCTGTAAACAGAATTTAACAGCTACAAAATTAAACCTAGTTTAAAAGCTACATACATATCTACATACATCAGTTTCTGACTATCTCACTTTTCTCTAGTTATTTGTTTTCTTCTTCTCCTCCTAATTTTAGTGTCTTTTGTGTGATAAAATTGATTACTTTTCAATTAATTCAACTACTGCTAGAAATCACAGCATCAGCTTTAATTATTATTATAACGATTATTATTATTATTATTATTGGTTATGTTAAGGTGGTGAGTTAGCATAAATGGTAGACTGTTTTACAGTAATTAGTTTTGTCTCTCTATCATCTGTGTTCTGTCTAATCACATCAGGTTTTAGTTACTGTTCCTCCCTCCATAGAGGTTGATAATATAAGTGTCAGTTATATACTAGAATAACCAATTAATTATATTCCTTCCCAACAAATATGTCATCTTGTGCTGCAGTAAAAAAAACAAAAAAAACGTATTATGCAGCTGAAATGACTGAAAACGGACACATTTTTTGAGCAAACCCTCACTGACGTTTTCAAGTTCCATTTGGAGAAGAAGGTTTTATCCTCCTATAAAGGTGAGTTAAAATGGTTTGGATGGCCCAAGAGAATAGTCCTATTCTTAGCACATGCCAGGGAATGATAGCTGGAAGAAAGCATTTATGTTTAATGGTCGCAGGAGTGGCTGTGTGGCTTACCAACCACATGGTTCCGGGTTCAATCCCACTGCGTGGCATCTTTGGCAAGTGTCTTCTACTATAGTCTCGGGCCGACCAAAGCCTTGTGAGTGGATTTGGTAGACGGAAACTGAAAGAAGCCCGTCGTATATATGTATATATATATATGTGTGTGTGTGTGTATGTTTGTGTGTCTGTATTTGTCCCCCCAACATTGCTTGACAACCTATGCTGGTGGTGTGTTTACGTCCCTGTAACTTAGCGGTTCGGCAAAAGAGACCGATAGAATAAGTACTAGGCTTACAAAGAATAAGTCCTGGGGTCAATTAGTTCGACTAAAGGCGGTGCTCCAGCATGGCCACAGTCAAATGACTGAAACAAGCAAAAGAGAGTTAAAAGAGTTAAAGGGAGTGTAATCTTGGATTTCTAAGCTTCCTTGATTGGCCCGAGGTAATGGTTTACTTCTCTGGATCATCTCAGACATTTGTATTCTGTGAGTACCAGTGGTTCTGAACCATTTTTTGTCTGTGGACCCCTTTTGATTCCTATTTTATTCAGATGGACCCTAATAGCCATTCGATGTTTCAAAGAATCCTATTATATTTTTAGAATTAAATATTATTAGGAATTTAATCTTTTATTCTTTTACTTGTTTCAGTCATTTGACTGTGGCCATGCTACTGCACTGCCTTGAAAGGTTTTAGTTGAACCTTTTAGTTAACTAAAATTTTTCTTCAATATTCCAGACCTGGAAGACAAACAGTGAGCTGGCACAATGGTTAGCACACCAGGCAAAGTGCTTAGCAGCATTTCGTCTGTCTTTATGTTCTGAGTTCAAATTCCCACCAAGGTCAACTTTACCTTTCATCCTTTCAGAGGCGATAGAATAAATACCAGCACTGGGGTTGATATAATCAACTCACCCCCACCTTCCGAAAATTGCTGGTCTCATGCCAGAATTTGAAACCAGTATTTCAAACCCTATGCTTGTGTGAGAAACAATTCAAGGATAGTGGATTGGTAGAGTCATTAGAGAGATGGACAAAATGCCAGATCTTTACATTCTAAGTTCAAATCCTGCCAAGGTCAACTTCGCCTTTTATCCTTTCAGAGTTAGCCAAATGAAGTACCAGTCAAATATTTGGGTCAAGGGCATTGACTAACACCCTTTCTTGAAAACTTTCAGACCTTGTACCTATGTTAAACAAATTTATGATTACTTTTAGGGTGGTGGTTTGACAGAATTATTAGAGCATTGGGGGAAAAAGAGAAAATATCCTGCAGTATATACCCCAGCTTTTCACGATTTGAATTCAAATCTGACTAAAGTCAACTTACCCGTTCATCCTTTTAGGATTGATGAAATAAAGTACCAGTCAAGTACTGTGGTCAATTTAATCGACTATCACTTTTTACAAGAATATATCATTACATGTGTGGAGGCGCTATGGCCCAGTGGTTATGGCAGTGGACTCGCGGTCCAGACCGGGCGTTGTGAGTGTTTATTGAGCGAAAACACCTAAAGCTCCACGAGGCTCCGGCTGGGGATGGTGGCAAACCCTGCTGTACTCTTCCACCACAACTTCCTCTCACGCTTACTTCCTGTTTCTGTTGTGCCTGTAA
>NC_142940.1:17303058-17365558 GCF_046866305.1 Octopus bimaculoides | reverse complement strand
AATAGGTTTATTGTCTATTAAAAGATTTCGATTAAAAAAACATATATAAAATCAAATTGCCCATAAAAAGTATTTGCTGTCCACAGACCCCCTGTCTTGTCCTTGCGGACCCCCTGTGGTCCGGGGACCACAGTTTGAAAACCCCTGCCCTAGAGCCATACGGACCCTGGATGAGAACCACTGATGTACAGCATCTGAAAAAAAGCCTGACATAAATAAAAATAAATGGCATGGTGGTCAAAGCTGAAATGCTTAAGTTAACTTGATTGAGTCTGACCTGAACATTAACAATAAGAACAACTTTGTTTTGCTCTCACTTTCCTTTTCCCACAATTCATCATCTTGTTGTCTCTTTCTCTCTCTCTCTCTCTCTCGTATTTTTTTCATCTCTCCTTTCATCATTTATTTGACAAATGCCACCCCACCACAAATGACCCCGGCTCATCTGCTTCCATTTCTAATTTACCCCTTATAAGGATCTCCTTTATCCCTCTGTCAATCACTGACTTTCTCTATCACATACATCATCATCATCATCATCATCGTTTAACGTCTAGCATGGGTTGGACGATTTGACTGAGGACTGGTGAAACCAGATGGCTACACTAGGCTCCAATCTGATTTGGCAGAGTTTCTACAGCTGGATGCCCTTCCTAATGCCAACCACTCAGAGAGTGTAGTGGGTGCTTTTACGTGCCACCCGCACAAGAGCCAGTCCAGGGGCACTGGCAACGATCTCACTCGAAAATCCTACGAAGGCCAGTCAGGCGGTACTGGCAACGGCCACGCTCAAAATGGTGTATTTTATGTGCCACCCACACAATCCTTTATAATTCTATCTTTCTTTCTCCCTCTCTCTTGCTTTCTCTCTTTCTGTGTGCGTGAGGGAGAGAAGATGCATAGCCTAGTGGTTAGGGTGTTGCACTCATGATCTCTGAATTGTGGGTTCGATTCTCAGACTAGTTATCATCTATTCTTGAGCAAAACACTTCATTTCACGTTGCTCTGTGATCATTTCAACATCAAACCTGTGGCTTGTGGTACACCTGTACAGGTAATGTCGATTTGATGGTGGGAGTGAACTTATGTGAACGCAAACATTTGATCACTATAAACAAATCATCTGCGTGGTTATTCAGGAAGAAATTGCAGAACCTTCGTATGTCATCTAAGGACAGAAGATTCCATGATTTTTCAGACACACATTTGACCCATTTAGCATTCGGATTATTCTGTCAAATGTAATGTTTATTTATCCACATTGTTTTGAATTTATCCTGCATTGGAGAACAAGGTGTAATTGCTGCTGGAAGAAGCTGGTGGATTTTATTGGTTTCAACTTTTGACACTAGGCTTGCAAATTTGGGGATGGGGGCTAGTCCTTTATTAATTCTTTATTGCCCACAAGGGGCTAAACATAGAGGGGACAAACAAGGACAGACAAAGGGACTAAGTCGATTACATCGACCCCCAGTGCGTAACTGGTACTTATTCAATCGACCCCGAAAGGATGAAAGGCAAAGTCAACCTCGGCGGAATTTGAGCTCAGAACGTAATGGCAGGCGAAATACCGTTAAGCATTTCGCCTGGCGTGCTAACGATTCTGCCAGCTCACCGCCTTTATATTGACCCCAGTGCTTGAATAGTATTCATTTTATTGATCTCAAAAGGATGAAAGGCAAATTCGACCTTCTGGGAAAAATACACCATAAGGAAATGTTACCTTACCAGGTGAGGATTAACAACAATAAAAGCATCTAGTCATAGAAAATCTGCCTCAACAAAATTTTCTCTGACCCATGCAAGCATAAATGAGTTTGGGTGATTTTTATTCTGGGATTTTAGCATTTGTGATTTTTTTTTTTTGTGCTGTTGATGTAGGGCAGTGTTTCTCAACCATTTTTTTAACTTATGGTCCCCTTTGATTTCTATTTCATCCAGGTGGAAAAAAATCCTATTATATTTTTATAATTAGATATTATTAGAAATTGTGTAAAAAAAATATTAAAATATTTTTGTGTATTGTAGAAATAAAACTAATTTATTGCTCATAAATTTTAACAAGGAAATCTTACCTGGGCTTCCCCACCCCAAGGGTTATATGCCCTGCATCAGTGGTTCATTGAGAACCACTGATGTAGGGTAGGGGTGACTTATGTGGTAAGTGTACTTGAAAATGCCTGGTTGGAGTGGCTGTGGACGAGGGAACTTCTAGCTAACAGATCATAACGGTATGAGAATTGTGGTGTAAGTTTGTTGCAAGTAGAAGATAGAGAGAAAGGGGAAAAGAGAGAAAGAGAGAGAGAGAGAGAGATGGGAGAAGAGAGAAAGGGAGAGAGAGAGAGAGAGAGTAGATATCATTTCTTAGTATAGTAAAGATCTTGATTGAGCTACTTAAAGTTAAGCATGGCAGTTGTGATGGTCTACAGATTTTGGTAAATAATAGTGCCACCACAGACCAAGTTTAGTCTCCATGTTTTTTGTTACTTAATTATACACACACTCATACACGTGTGTACATATGTGTATGCATGTGGTTTTCTGGCATCATTTCCTCCCTTCCGCATGACCAGACATGTTTTCATGGAAGATTGGAAATGAAGAACGCTTGTATGATGGTGACACTCATTTACAACTATATATATATATATATATATATATATATATATATATATATACATACATACATATATATCGTTCCCTTTTTATTCGCTATTATTATTTTCTCACCACAATAGATACCTTGCTGTCCATCTCTTTTGTTTCTCATAATTTCTCATTTTATAAAGTCTGTGTCAAATGTCACTCAAGCTACTTCTGTCTGTCTGTCTGTCTCTCTCACTCTGTCTGTCTCTCTCTGCCTGTCTGTCTGTTTCTGTCTGCCTGTCTACCTGTCTGTCTGTCTGTCTGTCTCTGTCTGTCTGTCTCTCTCCCTTTGTATCATGTTCTCTTACCTGTTGATTTTATCACAATCTGTCAAGTTTCTCTGTTTTGATTTGAGTCAGCCCACCCACCTCCCTCTCTCTCTCTCCTGGTCTAACCACTGTCAACTTGTTTTTTGATTAAATCAACACAATTTTACCATTTCACACTCTCTGTCTCTCACTCTCATCTTACCTTTCACCTATTCTTTCTCCCATCTTTCCTCCCACCCACTCTCTCCTTTCTTTCTCTCATTTTACAAATCACCTATTCTCTTTTGTCTTTCTATCTGTTAAATTCCTGACAACTAACTCTTTAATCTTGTTTTAATTAATATAACCCCACCTTCCTCTTTCTTTCTCCTCTCCCTTTCTCTCTTTCTCACCTTGTTGGACTCAATTCTTTCATTATCATCATTCACTGGTTACTAATTGCTCTTTAATTAGTTTAGTAATATAGATTCTTTCAACTAAGCACTTTCTACCAAGCTTATGCATTTAAAAAAAATTTTTCTACTGGGCATGCGGCCAACTTCTGTTGGTATATTTGACTAAATTGTATATTACTAAAATATATGACAGCTACTTATAATACTATTAACTAAACCTTTTGATATCAAACCACATGAGACCACCTTTGATTTTATATATATATATATATATGTTTGAAAACTGATTATGTTAAGATGTTTATATGTTTATATGTAAATACACCTTGCATTGTAATTTTATCTCATAACGTTGATATTATGTTCTAAATACAAATTTAACTGTTTTGATACCAATATGCTTATAAATACTTTTGGTTTATGTTGCAAAAACCATTCTTTTTAAAGTATCATTCTGCAGCAATTTTACTCTTGAAATACATTCTATACCACAGGAATTCCCTTCAGGCACAGGTACAGGCAAGGTTGTTTGGTTTAGAAAAGCTTGCTTTGCAAGCTTGTGGTGCATGTGTTTTCTACTATAGCCCTGAGTTAACCAATGTCTTGTGAGTGAATTTGGTAGCAGAAACTATGTGGAAGTCAATTGTGTGTGTGTGTGTGTGTGTATTTATATATATATAGTTTTAGGGAAAAGAACCAAGGTTCATGAACTCATCAATGAAAATCCACTGTCACATAAAGAAAAATTAATAAGTAAAAGCACAATAAATATGTATAATATAATGCAAAGTAAATATCAACATGTGACAGTGGATTTTCATCGGTGCTTATCTACTAATGTTTATGGTTGGTTAGTTTGACCATTCTTAGTACTTTCCGTTTCTGGAAATTCAATTTTACCTATGAAGACTTCATTCTTTTCGATATAGGAGAAATAATTACTAGTTTAAAGAAAACAGAAAATACACATAGTATATTCACTTTTTAATCATTGCACAGTCATATTAAGTTCTTCTTTTTTGCCTACGTGATGTTCCAGCCATTTGTTAGTGTCCATACTTGTACTTTAAAGTTTGTTATGATGTAATAAATAAAGAATGGCTTCTTCTGGGCATTTTAACTGCTATTTTTTCCATTTCACTCAAATGGAGAATTATATATATATATATATATATATATGTATGTATCATCATCATCATCGTTTAATGTCCGCTTTCCATACTAGCATGAGTTGGACGATTTGACTGAGGACTGGCAAACCGGATAGCTGCACCAGGCTCCAGTCTGATCTGGCAGAGTTTCTACAGCTGGATGCCCTTCCTAACGCCAACCACTCCGAGAGTGTAGTGGGTGCTTTTATGTGCCACCGCCTCGAGGACCAGTCAGGGGTTACTGGCAACAGCCACGCTCAAAATGGTGTTTTTTATGTGTCACCTGCATATATATATATATATATATATATATATATATATATATATATATATATATATATATATGTATGTATGTATGTATATATTCCTATTATTTTTACTTATATTGGGTTGAAAAACCCTTTTGGATTTAAAAAAAAAATTCAAAGGCTGCCTATGGGATTTGAACCAACATCTTCTATAAATATAAGAGGTGTTCTATCATTTGACCAAAGCAGTCCTTTGAATTTCTCTGTCCATCTAAGAAACTTTATTTTGTTATTAATCCCGTAAGAATTTTATAAACTTTTCAAATGAATGTGGAATAATTCATTTTGGAACATAATATTGATTTCAAATTTTGGCACAAGGGCATTACATTCTGGAGAGGGGGTTAATCAATTAAATTGATCCCAGTGCTCAACTGGTACTTATTTTATCAACCCCAAAAAGATGAACAGCAAAGTTGATCTTGGTGAAATTTGAACTCAGAATGCAAAGATGGTCGAAATGTTGCTATGCATTTTAGACTGGCATCCTAACGATTCTGCCAGCTCACTGTCTTTTGAACATGATATTACATACTATTCTTTAACCCTTTTGATACTAACCTGGCTGAAACCACCTCCGGCTCTGTAGTACAAATGTCTTGTTTTCAAAAGTTCTGAATTAAAATCTTCCACCAAATCTTAGTCACAATTTATGTTCCTAACACTAGCTTAATGATAACGAAGTTATTTTGCTAAATCCTTTGTTATATTTAAAACTAATTGAAAGAAACACAGAGCATCTCAACAGAAATATGGTAACAAAAGGGTTAAAACTTTATGCGATGTGCATTTATATATAATTAATTGTTTATCCTCTCTTTTTCTTGGAACCCTCTAAATTCCTCCTGTAGAACTCTAGGATTCCAGGGAACCTTGATTAGGAAATGATTTTTTAATATGTTCATGTTTAAATCAAAACCTTCCTCTATTTTCCATCTAGTAAACTTATGTTAAGTTTATGATTTGTTTTGAAGTATAAACATCTCTTCCATAATTCTTTTTACATAATTATCATTTTTATGTTATGTTCAAAACAGTAGCTTAATGAGTAGAAATAAGTTAATCTATTAAATCCAGTAATTATAGGTATAAGTGTACATTTATAATCTGCCTAGAGAAACTGAAGGTTTCAAAGCAGTTGTCTGCAAATATTTTCTTTCTCACCAAAGTTGATAGAAATAGAAATGTTTTGAAAGAAATCTGCCAGAGAGCTGAACTCTGTGACTGTGCACAATTTTTCTTTTCTGTCTCCTACAACTAACTATACCTGACCTGTTATTTTGGCACTGGGTGGTTGTTTGAATGAGAATGTTCCTCCGGTATTCCTTATATTCATATATGAGTATGTATTCAGTAACAGAGGTATTCACTCTATATGTCCCAATATTTCCTATGCAAGAATGTACATGTTTATGTGCATGTGTGTGTGTGTGCATGTGTATGCATGTGTATGTATACATATATATATATATATATATATATATATATACATATATACATACACATACATTTCAAGTTGTTAGGTAACAACTTGTTATGCACTTATCACTCATCAGTTGTATTAATATGTATGTGTATGTATGTATATGTACGTATACATATGTATATGTGTATGTGTATACCTATGAAAAATGCTGATATATTGAAACACTTGTACAATTGTACAAGGTACTTTATCAGATATAAATATACACTACATAATCATGTATTGAGTCCTTTTGCTGAATTGCTTCCCTTGGAATTTTTTGGGAACTACATACATATGCATGCACATGTGCAGACACGCACACACACAAACACACACACACATACATATGTACACACATGATGATAATGATGATAGTATTTAAGCAAAAACCAAGTGACACTTGAAAATAAACTCAAGTTGTATATATAAAATGAAATAATCATATATATATTCTATGAATATATATTTGTTATTCATTCAATATACACAATTTCATTCATATTCTCAAGTGTTCCTTCATTTTAGCTGTATTCATATCATTAAATTATTGTTCTAGACTTGAATTTTTGTTTGTATTGAGCTCCTTGCTAAATGCTTTGCACAAAAAGTTTTCATTATAAAATCGTGAGGTATTTAATTCTATTATTGCAATATAATATATGTGCTCTCAACACACAAACACACAAGTGTGCACATGCACACGCACATGCACATACAATCTGGCTTAAGAAATCTTATAGTCTTCTTAATTTTCATCTTTATTATCAAGGTAGCTCTTCAGAAAAAAACAAAACAAAAAAAAAAACGTCTTTTCTCTTTGGTTAGGAAAAGCTACAGGGAAGTTCAATGCCTACAGGAGCAACTTACAGGTATCATTTTTACCACTTGCCATGTTCTTTTCCAACACACACACACACAGGTGGCAATACCAACATGCATTAGTTTGAAATTAAAAAAATTAAAAAAACTCTGAATTACTATAACTTGATAAAGAGCTGCTGAGTATTGCTTCTCAGAAAATGGGCTCTTGGGGCTTAGGGGAAAACCTATGATAATGCATTGAATAGTGATAAATCTAGACTTCTTCCTCCCTTCAGTTGTTATGACATACAAACTTCTAAAGATAAAGCAGAATTGTTGCTCAATTGTTTCCAATTATTCTACGCTAGATTCTTCTGACTGTGTTCTTCCAAATTTTCCTTCTCAGTGTGATTTTCCTTTATCTGATATGCATATAACTTCTAAATCTGCAGTGAAGACTGCTTCAAACCTTGTGACTTATACAGCTTCTGGTCTTGATAATATTCCTACTGTTGTATTGGAGAAGTGCTCACCTGAGTCGTCTTCTGTTTTGTCTAAATTCAATAAATGCTTAGCTGAGTTTTCCTGTTTAGCTTACTTGAAATCAATCTGTGTTATTCCTGGTTTCAAAACGCCTGAATAATATTGACCTATATTGACCTTAGTACTTTGTAACATTTTAATAATCATATTAGAAATGAAAAGCAATTAATTCCTTGTCATAAGAGCTCTGTCTCTGAAATTTTGATATATGTGTGCAGGCATGGCTGTGTGGTAAAAAGTTTGCTTCCCAACCACATGGTTCTGGTTTCAGTCCCATTGTATGACACCTTGGACAATTGTGTTCTACTATATCCTCAGGCTGACCAAAGTCTTCTAAGTGGCTTTGCTTGATGGACACTGAAAGAAGTGTGTTGTATATATATCCATATTTATTTAAGTGTGTGTCTTTGTGTCTTTGTTTGTGCTCCACCACTGCTTGACAACTAGTGTTGTTGAGTTCACATTACCATAACTTAATGGTTAGGTGAAAGAGACCAATAGAATAAGTGCCAGGCTTTACAAAAAAGTATAATAAGTCCTGAAGAATTCATTTGACTAAAATTCTTCAAGGTGTTGCCCTAGCATGGCCACAGTCTAATGACTGAAACAAGTAAATTATAAAGGAGGAAAGTTAGTTTGTTCTTTGTGTGTGTGTGGTAAGTATTAGTAAAAACCTATAATCAAGCAACCACTGATATTTGAACAAATAGTGAAAATGGTAGAATAAATTTTTGCTGTGAGGCAGAAGAAGAAGAAAAGTCTAATATTTTACGCGGAACCCTTCATTGGACCTTGTAGAATTAGATTTATTCCACTGTTTGGATTCTTTGTATTTCTATTTTCCAATGCAGAACCTCGCTTGTTTTACCAGATTCTACTATTTCATGAACAATTATAGACGACTGAAAAGAGTTTTAGTTGTGTATTTGTAGTCCAAGTTTGTAGTCACAGACACATATAAGAACAAAGAGAGAGAGAGAGAGAAAGAGAAAGAGAAAGAAGAGAGAGAGAGAGAGAGAGGAACAGATCAATTGTTAGATAGAAAGAGATAGATAGATAGAGAGAGAGAGAGACAGACAGATACATTGATAGACAGAACAAGAGAGAGAGAGAGAGGGATAGTAGAATAGATAGATATATATAGAGAGACAGACAGATAGAATGAGAAAGAGAGGGAGGGAGAGAGCAAAATTAAATTAATTTGAAAATACAATTAGAAAAAGTAGAAGTAGTAAAACTATTTTTACCATTGAAAACATCTTTTGGGAGGCAAATATGTGAACAATTTGTTAAAATAAAAAGAAAAAGAAAGAGCATGGAACAAAATACAAAACAAAGTGGGTGGAAGAGAAAAAAAAGAATAATCTAATCAAATAATTAGCTTCTAATTAGAACATAACAAATAATAGAAGGAACTATATTGTGTGCCAGTACAGTAGAGTAAAAGGTAAGCTCTTGGCAAGCTGAGTACATGACCTGGTGTTGATTCCAAGTTGTATATGTTTGTTTCCTTCTTGTCTCCAATGTCCTTCCAAATAGACAAGTACATCATCATACACATATTGTATTTCTTCCAAACTCCACTGTACCAAAAAAAGAAAAAGAAAAAAAAGCATAAACAAATATACTGCAAAAAACAACCAAGTTTGTATACATACCTAGAGAAGACTGCAGCAAGAGGAGGTAACTCAAATGTCACTTCCTTGATATTTCATTGCAAAGATATGACAAATTTCTTTCAAAAATGCATGTTATTCTTTTACTGGTGTTAGTCATACTGTGACCATACTGGGATACCATCTTCATGGTATCCTAGTATGGTCACAGTATGACTTAAATTAATTATATTAACCAAGTATTTTGTCTTTTATGTAATTTACTGAGCTTATACTGTAAGAAAGATTAAGTCGGCTTAGGCATAAACTACAACAGATCAAAATATTTTAGTTTGATACTCCATCTTCCCTTCCATACCACTATGGTATAATTCTGTGGTTAAAAAGTCTGCTTTCCAACCACATAGTTTTAAGTTTAATTCAATTGTGTAGTTAATCCAGGCATGTTTTTGTTTTTCTTCTCTTCATTCCTTTCTGTAAAAGAGCATAGGCTTGAAACATCAAAAACTTGTTCCATTTTTCCTGAGTGTCAAACTAACACACCTTGTTTGTTGTTCCCTCTCCTGTCTCTGTCTTTTATTTTTTGTATAATTTTGAACCACACAAACGCACACACACACACATGTTTATATGTAAGTGTCTCTTTGTCTTGACACTGTGTAGTAATTGTAAATGAGTGTCACTATTATACAAGTAGTATCATACATTTCCAATCTTCTGCAAAAACATGTCTGGCTATGGAGAAATATGACCATGCCTGGAAACAGGTGTGGGCTGGTGACAGGAGAGGCATCCAGCTGTAGAAAATCTGCTTCAATAAATTCCATCCAACCCCAGCAAACATGAAAAACTGGATGTTGATGATATATTTCATATACATATGAACTTCCCCACAGATTTCATCCATCAAATTCTACTCACAAGGCTTTGATCAACTCAAGGTTATGGTAGGAAATTCTTGTTCAAGGTTCCACTCACTAGAATTGAACTTTGAACAGTATGGTTGTGAAATTGTGAATTGCTATTTACATAAATAAAAAGGAAATACAATATAAAAAAAAGCAGTTGATCAACAATTGAATGTAAAACAATGTACTGTTACATCAGCTCTTTGTCAAGTTATAGCAATTCAGAGTTTTTTTATTACAAACTAATGTATGTTGGTACTGCCACCTCTGTGTGTGTGTGTGTGTGTGTGTGTGTGTGTGTGTGTGTGTGTTGGAAAAGAACATGGTAAATGGTAATAATGATACCTGTAAATTGATCCTGTAGGCGTTGATTTTGAGGAAACAAAGAAATTAATAATAACAAAAAAAAAACCCCAGATACTTTGTCTTTATTGATTTACCAATGTGTCATCATTATGAGATGTGAATAGTGTCTTGCAGTGTTAAATTCTTTGTTAGACATGCTACAATCCAAATTTGATTCTCAGATGATTCCTTCTACTTATTCCTTTTTCCACCTATAATTTTCATTCATAGAGACAAACTCGGAAAAAATGTTTTTTCTTTCCCCCTTAGGATGTACATTTTATATGAAAATGAAGTCTTAGAATGAGGACCTTAACACAGTCCATACAATTCTTCTTAGTAACTGACCAAAATCACTGAGAGGAAGAGTAACTGACCACTGTCCAGAAGGTTAAAGGTTTATATTCTGTCAGTTGTGCTGAATTGTGTAAAAAAAAAAAATACCTCATTAAAACAATACTTCATTAGCAAAGGCCTTTTCAGTGAAGTTCAAAAACAAGTACCATGAATAGGCAGAGCTTCGGGTTGTTATGTACTCTGCGAATGATAAGTGTTTCATTGGCTTGTAGTGTTGAACTTCGGATTCTCCCAGGGTGGGGGAGGGGGCATTAATATAGATTAACATCTTACTGAAGGTAAAAAAGTCTTTCAGTTTTCGGACAACATACCTTCTGGATGAACAGGTTCCCTTCATTAGTTGATCACTCCATAGTCTGCAGATGAAGTCAAGTACTTGACCTTTTACCATTATATGTCTTTATCAATGGATAACATGTCTTGTTCACTTCTAGATGAGATCAATGATGTCCAGCTTCTGTTGACCATACCCCACTGGTGGTGCAAGCTAATAAAGTATTTGGCAGTTTTATGGTGTTGCTGGCAGCACCATTGCTGATAGCAATGTCTTCCTTATTCTGCTGTACCTATTTACAGTTAAGCAGACTGGGTCATTTAACCCTTAAGCATTCAGATTATTCTATCAAATGTAATGCTTATTTATTCACATTTTAAAAAATTAATCGTGTATGTTTTAAATTAATAATGCTTCAAGATTGTTTATTTTTAGAATGACATTGTAGGGTCGGTGTGAGAGGCTGGATCTGGTCAGTTTGAATATAAAATAGGTAGAATATTTGGGCCAGATATGGTTGGTTTAAATATCAAAGAGTTAAGTATCTTGTTGTCAGTGCTGATGACAGAAGGTGAAACACCAGCTTAGATGAACCGTCCACTTTCTCTTGGTAACAGAGTGAATGAAAAGAAAAACATAAACAACAATACAAACAGGAAACATATCTCGAAACATGCAAGCAGTATTTCCTAAGTGCCACTAAGGACTGATATTAATATGAACTGCAAGAGAGGAAGCATTAGTTTCCTGGATACAGTTTAGTAAGGACTATAAGATGATAATTCAAGAATAGGACAAGAACAATGGCCACTTCCAAAAAACTTCACACAAGTGAACTAAGTTTTTATCAAAATAATTAAGTACAAGTAGGTATGACTAAAACAATAGTGTTTCAGACTGGATGGTTTACTGTTAGCTTAATGGGGATTGTATCATGAGGAAGCTATACACAGCCAACTGATCTGCTAGAAATTGCAGAGAAATCCCTCTCAAAGTACATCCTACCATTTTAAGAAAGAATATCTTGGGTGGTATCAGAGCAGTGAGTTAGTGAACTCATTAATACATTGGACAAAATGCTTAGCAGCATTTCGTCTGTCTTTACGTTCTGAGTTCAAATTCCACTGAGGTTGACTTTGCCTTTCTTCCTTTCAGGATTGATAAAATAAGTACCAGTTGATCACTGGGGGGTCGATGTAATTGACTTCTCCCCTCCCTTGAACTTGTTGGCCTTGTATCAAAATTCAAAACCATTATTAGTGTTTTGAGTGGTAACCTTGGAGAATTGTTCACACATTGGACAGAATGCCTAGCTGTATTACTTCCAGCTTTTTACATTCTGAATTCAGATTCCACTGAGGTTGACTTTGCTTCTTGTTCTTTCAGGGTTACTCTTTTACTCTTTTACCTGTTTCAGTCATTTGACTGCGGCCATGCTGGAGCACCACCTTTAGTCGAGCAAATCGATACCAAGACTTATTCTTTTTAAGCCTAGTACTTATTCTATTGGTCTCTTTTGCCGAACCGCTAAGTTATAGGGATGTAAACACACCAGCATCGGTTGTCAAGTGATGTTGGGGGGACAAACACAGACACAAGACATATACACATACATACATACATACATATATATATATATATATATATATATATATATATATATATATATACACATATACATATATACGACAGGCTTCTTTCAGTTTCCGTCTACCAAATCCACTCACAAGGCTTTGGTCGGCCCGAGGCTATAGTAGAAGACACTTGCCCAAGGTGCCACACAGTGGGAATGAACCTGGAACCATGTGGTTGGTAAGCAGGCTACTTACCACACAGCCACTCCTGCGCGTTAATAAAATAAAATGCAAGTCAAGTACTAGGGTTGATGTAATTGACTAACCCCCTTCTTTGAAAATTATTGACCTTCTACCAAATTTAGAAAGAAGTATTAAGCTATTGTTTGGAACATAAATTAACAGAAAACTGTGATGGAAGGCTTTAGTTTAGATTACTTTAAAACAAAGTTTGTATCATAGAACTTGATGCAATCTCAGGAAGGTTGGTATGAAAAGGGTTAATAAAGTTGCTGAGTGCTAAATCTTGGTTTTTCAGGGAATTATTAATAGGTACCTCCATCATCAAAACAGCACTGGTATTTTTATAAAATCAGTTATTGATCATGTGATTTTGGGGATTAAAGATAGAGTTGCTTGAAAACTGTTTTGATTATGACCGAAATAGGGAGCCAATCAGGAGTTGGGAACTCCTCACATTCAAATTCAAAACCCACCAGATGATAATGTCTATAAAAATTTTTTTTAAATTATATGAAAAAAGGAACAAACAAATAAAAAAAAACCCGTTTAAGATCAAGACCAGTAATTCAATACATATATTTATAAAATTAAATATTCATTAATTTTCTCAGCACAGATGTACTTTTGTAGGTGCTTATCATCATCATCATCATCATCGTTTAACGTCCGCTTTCCATGCTAGCATGGGTTGGACGATTTGACTGAGGACTGGTGAAACCGGATGGCAACACCAGGCTCCAGTCTGATTTGGCAGAGTTTCTACAGCTGGATGCCCTTCCTAACGCCAATGCCCTTCCTTGCCCCTGATAGTAAAACGTTTCCCTACTCCTACCCTAAATGGTTGCTGAAGCTGCTAGAAATAACAGCCAAATCTTCAGCTACTTACAATCTTTCTCTCTCTCTCTATGTATATATATATATATATATTGTATCAGGACAATTACACCCCATAGGACAATTCACTCCAACGGCAACTACCTCCTAGGACAGTTACCCCCCCCCCTCGTTAATTACCCCCTCTCTAATATACTAAGAAGTTTTATATCATCATCTGTTGTCTTCAGGGGTAATTTTGGTGAGGTTATTGTCCATGGAGTGTAAATGCCCTAGACTCATATATATATATATATATGGGTGTATATGTGTATGTTTGTGTCTCCTTGTTTTGACATCATGTGATAGGTGTAAATGATTGTTCTGATCATACAAGCAATGTCGTGCATTTCTAATATTCTGCAAAAAACATGTATGGTTGTGAGGAAATATTATCTTGCTTACAAGCAGGTGAGGGTTGGTAACAGGAAGGACATTTGGCCACAGAAAATCTGCCTCAATAAACTCCATCCAACCCATACAGGAATGGAAACATAGACATTAAAATATGATGATGATGATGATGACAAAGGATAATGCAGTCCCAAATAAAACTAAGCGTGAAAATATAAAATGGGATAGCGCTTTCTAAATAGGCCTGATTGATCAGAGCCAGCCTAGGGTCAAACAGTAACAACAACAGTTTTATTTTGATATACAGTGATGAAGGTTAGCTAACCTGGTAGACTCTTTTGTTAAGCTATATTTATGGGATAATTTTTGAACTTGGTACCCTAACAAAACATTGTAGTTGAAAACTTTGTCTTAGTATATTTTATGTAAAGCTGTTATTGTTGTTTATCTCCAGATCTACTCTGCCCTGATCCAGCACATCTTTGTTCAAAAGCTTCTCTGCCATGAGCATCATCCCATGTTTTTTTTTTTTTTTCATCATCTACCTCATCTATATCAGCACTTTACTCTCTTTACTCTTTTACTTGTTTCAGTCATTTGACTGCGGCCATGCTGGAGCACCGCCTTTAGTCGAGCAAATCGACTCCAGGACTTATTCTTTGTAAGCCTAGTACTTATTCTATCGGTCTCTTTTGCCGAACCGCTAAGTTACGGGACGTAAACACACCACCATCGGTTGTCAAGCAATGTTGGGGGGACAAATACAGACACACACATACATATATATATATATATACATATATACAACGGGCTTCTTTCAGTTTCCGTCTACCAAATCCACTCACAAGGCTCTTGTTGGCCCGAGGCTATAGTAGAAGACACTTGCCCAAGGTGCCACGCAGTGAGACTGAACACGGAACCATGTGGCTGGTAAGCAAACTACTTACCACACAGTCACACCTGCGCCTTTCCCATTTTTAAACAGTAGGGTGTGATTTAGGAAAATTTGGCAGTTATTTCTAGCAGATCAGTTTGAACATGTTGAGGTTCCCACTTTGACTCTTTGAAAATTAATTGAAACACATAAGCAGATTACTTCATTAGAAATATGGTCACAAAAGGATTAACCTCATAGCTCTCTGCCATATGCTTCTGTATTTCAGTGTTTCAACTTTAACCCCTTAACATTCAGATTACTCTTTCAAATGCAATTCTTATTTATTCACATAAATCTCATAGAATCAAGATTTCAATGATGTGCTTATTTAGTTTTTACAGTGACATTGTAGAGGAGGTGTGAGAAGCCAGATGTGGCTAGTTTGAGCACGAAACAGGTAGAATATTTTGGCCAGATATGGCCAGTTTAGATGCTAACGAGTTAAAAAAGTCGAGTATTCAATATGTTTTTGTTATTTTTTTTTATGGAATCTTTAATAAATCGGTACCTTTTTACCTTGCACTGTGGCCATGCTAGGGCTTTGCTGTAACTAGTTTAGTCAAACAAATCAATCCCATTATTTATTTTTAAGGCTGGTACTTATTATAGTAGTCTCTTTTACCAGGATGTAAACAAACCAGCAACAGTTGTCACATGGTGGTGAAGGGCAATCACAAACACAAAGATACATGCATGTATACACACATACATGTTTATAAATATATGTATATATATATATATATATATATATATATATATATATATATATATATATATATACAGTATATTGTTCTGTGAAGGTAAGATCAACAAAAAGAAAGTACTCCATCTGTTGAGAGATAAATATTGTTTAATGAACACGGTGTATATTTTTATGAGCTACTAATAGTTTCATGCAATGAAAACGATGCAGATAGCATTTTATAACATGTCTGGTGCATTCATGCAATCTTCAGGCAGTGAGTGGTCACATGGCATATACAAGCTAGCACAATCTGAAGAGGCACCAGATGTGTTATAAAATGCTGCATGTATTGTTTTCATTGCATGAAATTCCTAGTGGCTTATAAAAATATATACTGTGTCCATTAAACAATGTGTGTGTTGTGTGTCTACCAAATTCACTCACAAGGCATTAGTTGGCCTGGGGTTATAGTAGATGACACTTACCCAAGATTTCACACAGTGGAGCTGAACCCAAAACCACATGGTTGCAAACTGAACAACCACACAACAATAAAGGTAAAGGTACCTTCTCAAATCATGCCAACTCATAAGGGCCAATTTTCCAATTTCCTTGGCATATATATTCCCTACCTGGATGGGATGCCAGTCTGTCACAGGGTTACTCATGTTTGCCAGCTGAGTGGACTGGAGCAACGTGAAATGAAGTGTTTTGCTCAAAAACACTTGTCACCTGGTCCAGGGATCAAAACCATAATATTACGATCATGAATCCAACACCTTAACCACTGAGCCACACACCTCCACAATCACACAGCAATGCCTCTGACTAATTAAAATAATGCAAGCGTTCATACAAAAATCAGTTATTGAACTTGCACTTAGTTGGATTATAGATTTAACTGTTTTGATTATGACCCAGAATGGAACCACAACATCAGGAGCAGGGAACCCTTCATTTACATTCAGATTCAAAGCCCATAAGTTGACTACATCTCTTAAAAAAAAAACAGTATATAAAAAAAAAAAGAAACAGAAAAATTTTTAAGATCACGACCAGTAATTTAATACATATATTTATAAAATTAAATATTCATTAATTTTTTTTTTCAGCACAGTTGTACTTTCATAGGTGCTTATGTACTTGTAAATTGCCCTTGGTATGAAAAACTTTCCCTGCCTCTTGCTCTTTGTGCATGCTCAAACTGCTAGAAATAGCAACCAAATCTCTTTCTAATCACCTTCAATTATCTATAATAATCATAATAACTGTGATAATAATAGTAATAACAATAATAATAATGGTTTCAAATTTTTGACACAAGGCCAGCAATTTGGGGGAAAGGGAAAAGTTGATTACATTGACCCCAGTGTTCAGCCAGTACTTATTTTATGAACCCTCAAAAGAATGAAAAACGAAGTTGACCTTGGCTGAAGGTAAAGATGAACAAAATACCACTAAGCATTTTACCTGACATGCTAACAATTCTGCCAGCATGCCACCTTAGTAGTAGTAGTAGTAGTAGTAGTAGTAGTAGTGGCGATGATGATAATAGCTGTTTCTGATATATGTACAAGGCCAGCAATTTTGAGGGGTGGGTATTCAATTGATTCTATTAGACTCAGTACTTAACTGATGCTTTATTTTATCAAAAAGATGAAGAAAAAGAAAAAAGAGAAAAACTGACTTTGGAGGGATTTGAACCCAGAACTGAAAGAGATGTTGATTTTCACATTTATATCATACTTTTAACAAAAAATGAGTAAACAGAAAATATATTTGCAAAACATAAGGTACCAAATGATCCATCTGTAGGTCATGGATGAAAAACACAATCTATGTGATTCTTGCTTCATGTATGATATAGCGAAAAAATATGGTGTTCATATCAAAACTAATTAAGATATTGCATTAGGGCTTTGAGACAAAATGAAAAATGAGGCCCTTGAGCCATCACATTGAAAGATACCAGATAACCTAACGATAAATCAGTAGTTTATAATCTTGTCATCACCACCATATTGTGTCCCATGATCAAAACATTTCAACTTTCAATAGTTTCCATGGCTTTAAGTAGGTACTTGTAGTCAGAATAGTTTGCCCTATAGTTTACTGATGCCAGTGACAATGTTATAAAATTGGTTTCAAATATTGGCACAAGGCCTGCAATTTCAGGGCAGAGAGTAAGTTGATTACATTGCACTCAGTAATCAACTGGTCCTTATTTTATTGACCCTGAAAAGATGAAAGGCAAAAATCAACCTCTGCAGTATTTGAACTCAGAATGTAACGACGGAAGAAATGCCTCTAAGCGTTCTACCCAGTGCGGTAATGATTCTGCCAGCTTGCTGTCTTACATGTAAAATCAACATGTTTCATGTGCTCTGAATGCTGACTTTTAGTTGTGTGGCCTTAGTGGAGATAAAACTTTAGTTGGGTTTAACTCCCATTTCACTCTCTGGTCCTTGGCTACCTTTAGCAGAGTCCACTCTGTTACACACATTCAAGCAAAGTTTCCAGTTTGAAGAGAACTGGATATCTTGACACACTACTTACTATTTCAGTTACCCATATTTGTTGCTCAGTTTAAACCACGATCACTGCCTGATCCTTGGGTGCCTTTAGCAGAGTTGACTGCATTACAAGCATTCACCTGAGCCTTCAATTTGAGGATAACTTCATTTCTTGATACACTTCCTACTGCAGTAAATCATGACTTGAAGTTTCTGTCTTCCTTTCTTCCTGACGTTCTTAAAGGCCCTGTGAAAATTCCATGGGCTCTGAATGTATTTCCTCTTCTGATTAAACCATTTTTTCTTAAACAGCGAATTATTCCAGTACCTACTCACTTGAATCAAAATTATCCTATTAGAATAGCTTGACAAAAAACAGGCTCCACCAAGCTGGTTTACCTTCATTACAGTATATTAACACAAAATTTTTGTTGTAATTTTTGTTTAACACTAGGCTGGCTTTGATCAATCAGGTCAATGATCACAGATATTCCAGTAACATCCTTTCCCATTTTTTTTTTCAAGTTTAGTATATTTAGGACTACATTATTCTATACACTCATTCTTTTTACAGGGTCAATATGAATAAGCACCAGTTGAGCACTGGGGTCGACGTAATTGACCTGCCCTCTTCAAGCACCCAACTTCACATGTCCCCATGTCCCTTTACCTGCTTTATGGGACTAAACACCACTACTAGTTACCTGTCTTGTGATGAGCTGTGCTTCAACATGGTGGTGCCTACTTACGTTCAAGTGGACTGAGCCAATGAGAGCTAAATGTCTTTGAAGTACACGTGACACTGTATATATAAGCTCTTGATCCTTTGGACATTACACTGTTAGTTTACAGAGTTCGCTGTCTGTGGTTTAACAAAAGCAATATTTCTCATAGAAATAACCCAAATGTTACATTGCTAATTAAGTAGTTAGAAATTTAAGAGTTATTAAATGTTGAACAGTTAAGCTTAAAAGGTGGAAACTAATACGTCAGTGTATATGTGCTTGTGTGTAGATGGTATGGGGTAGGGGAAAACCCACAGAGGTTTAACTTTAAATTGAATATTAGTGAAAAGGAGGATGTGGTGGTGGTGTGGGGGAAGGTGACAATGTCTGTTGTAGTAGTGGTGGTGGTGTTGGTTCATTAGCAGGGGTGGGTAGGAAATGATGGTAAAGAGATTTAGATAGTGGGAAATGTTGTTGTTGTTGTTGGTGGTGGTGATGGTGGCGGTCGTGGTAATAGTGCAAACCGCTATCATGGTTAGTGGTAAAGATAGTAGGGGTTGCAGTGTTTGAGGTGGTGGTGGTGGATGGTAATTGGTGGGATTCGTATTAACATGCAAATATTTTCCAGCTTACTTATTAAGGCTAAATTAATAAGTCTACTTATGCAAGATCAATAGTACACACATTAAATCAAAAGTACATCTAGTGAGGTTAAATTAAAACAGTTTGCTGTATACACCGAGTAGTACAGATTCGTGTTTTAATTAATCTGATATGTGTATGTATGTATGTATATATATGTATGTTTGTGTGTCTGTTGTGTATGTGTATTCTATGTGGCTGTGTATGTATGTATATATATATATATTTATATATATATATATATAAATATATATATGAACATCTGTGTATGTAATTGAGCATATAAATATATGTATCTGTATCTATATATGAACATATACATAAACAGTTTAATAAATAGGCAAGTGCATACATACATACATATATATATATATATATATACTCATATATTTATGCATACATACATATGTGTGTGTGTGTACGCACACATATACTTTTATTATTTTTCTTAGCAGGAAGTTACAAAATTTACTCAGGGGATGAACGTTTCATGCATGGCACTTATTTGTTGTGCTAAAAACATATATATATCATCATCGTTTAACATCCGCTTTCCATGCTGGCATGGGTTGGACGGTTTGACTGGGGACTAGTGAGCCAGATGGCTACACCATGCTCCAATCTGTTCTGGCAGAGTTTCTACAGCTGGATGCTCTTCCTATATTTATATATATATATATATATATATATATATATATATATATATTACCATCATTATCCTTTTACGTCCACTTTTCCATAGGTTAAGTGGGTATTTCTTGTGCATCATTTTTTTTACTACTGCTATCAGTCTCCTCTTTTCTTCTCATTTCTTTTCCAGTTCTCTAATCTTGCAAGTTCTTTCGTCTTGGATTGCTTCATACTTCATTTCCCAACTGTTGTCCTTTCATAAGCATTACATTCATATCCTCGCAGTTTACTCTCTTGCACTTATGTGTATATATGTATGTGTGTATCTGTGTGTGTGTGTATTATTCTTAAAGGAAGATATTGTTGATAGTGACTTTGAAGTTTTGGCCATTTAAGCCATTGTTGGCTGTCTGACAATGGCTTAATTGGCAGAAACTTTGGAGTCACTGTCAACAATATTCATGGTTAAGAATGCTAAATTTCTACTCTATAAAAGCATAGAGTAATCTGTCAGATGAATATTAAATCATTTTCATTATAACTGAACATAAAAACAAACATTAATATGTGTGTGTGTGTGTTGTGTATGTTGTGTGTGCCTATCTTTTTGTCTTTTATATTCTACTTGTTTCAATCATTGAACAGTACCCAAGCTGGGTGACTGCTATTCAGTGTTTAATTGAACAAATCAACCCTTTTTTTAAACCCTAGTTGCTATTCTATCGATCTCTTTTAAAATGTATATATTTTACTGTTAAGAGTTGGCAGCTGTTCTGTTGTATCTTACACTTGGCTCATTAACAAGTTAAGTTTTTTTAAGAAATTGTTAAGGAATTAGTTTGGCATTCTGTGCTGCCCATTTGCAATAATTCTGATACCTGTTTTTGTTTTTTTAATTTTCTTTTACAAAAAGGACCCTCTTTGTTTATATGTCATATAAGGACCAATCATCCAGCTTTTTGGGTGACATTTCAAGTGATGGCTACACTAAAACATTAGTCAAGTCCAACATCATCATCATCACCATTTAACATCCATTTTCCATGCTGGCATGTGTAAAATTGTTTGGCAGAGGCTGGTAAGCCTGAGGACTGCACCAAGTTCTGTTTTAGCATGGTTTCTACAACTGGATGCCCTTCCTAATGCCCACCATTTTACAGAACATACTGGGTGCTTTTACATGGCACCAGCAATAGTGAGGCCACCACATCAATAAGCAGATGGATACATAAATATATCAGGACGTGTGTGTGTGTGGGGGGGGGGGGGTGTATGTGTGTAGATGGCAGACAGATTGATCGAGAAATATTTTATTTATAATTCATTGTAATTCCTTAAGTTTTTTTTTTTTTTTTTTTGAAATCTAAAACTTATTGTAAGCTTTTTTTTCCCATGTCTTTTGCATCAATCTCTCTTAGAATTAGGGTCTCTGACTAGTATGTGTAACCATGCTGTTTCTGAAGGTTGGATTTGATATGTTCCTGTATGAACATACATGCTTTCTTGCTTGTTGCTAAGACGATATTTTATTAACATCATAAAGAGTGTAGCAGAAGTTACAGCCAAGGTGGCGAGCTGGCAGAAACGTTAGCACACCGGGTGAAATGCTTAGCGGTATTTCATCTGCCGTTACGTTCTGAGTTCAAATTCCGCCGAGGTTGACTTTGCCTTTCATCCTTTCGGGGGTCGATAAATAAAGTACCAGTTATGCACTGGGGTTGATGCAATCGATTTAATCCCTTTGTCCTTGTTTGTCCCCTCTATGTTTAGCCCCTTGTGGGCAATAAAGAAATAAGAAGTTACTGCCTAGGAATTGAACTTGAATCACTGTCTTCATATATGAAAGCAAGTATGAATACCCAAACAGGATTTTGTCAGGGATTGGTGACGTCAGCAAGCAAGTAGCCATTCAGGTGTCTAAGGCTCTAACATGTTTCATTATATTGTCTCCTGAGTAAGGTACAAAACGCTCCTTGCTTTAGTTTGCCTAACTGATAAAGAGATCACACTCCTACATCATTGTTCAATTGTTAGTAATCAAAAGTGTATTCAACTGTGAAATATATTGAGTGACATTAACAACACACATGCACATGCATATATGTGTGTGTGTGTATCGTTTTCTCTCTCTCTCACTATATATATATATACACACACATGCATGTATGTGTTGGCACTTATGGACACATAAATGCATATAAATGTATATTTTATATGTCATCATCATCATCATTATATATATATATATATATATATATATATGTATGTATGTATGTATATGTAATATATAGTTGAAAACTATTGACACTACATATGTAATGATAACATTTTGCTTACAATTGGCTCATGATGTCCAAAAAATCACACATGTATGCTCGCAAACACATGTGCACAGGCATGTTCCCCTCCCACAAAATGGGCTTCTTTCAGCTTCTGTCTAATTCAGTCCACACTCAAAGCATTGATTGACCTGGCTCTATATGAGAAGGAACTTATCCAAGGTACTGTGCAATGAGATTGAACACAAAACTACAACTCTGTGTGTGCGTGTGTGTGTGTGTGTGTGTGTGTGTGTGTGTGTGTGTGTGTGTGTGTGTGTGTATTTATTTATACATATATATATAAATAACGGGCTTCTTTCAGTTTTGATCTACCACATCCACTCCCAAGTTTCTGCTGGCTCAAAGTGCCATGCAGTGGGACTGAACCCAGAACCATGTGGCTGGGAAGCAAACTTCGTACCACACAGTCACATCTGTGCCTGTTATTATTATAAATGTGTGTTATTATATTATGCGTGTGTGTGTGTGTGTGTGTGTGTGTGTGTATGTGTATAAAATATTTCAATATATGTATGTGCATTATATGTGAATGTATATGCATGTGTATATGAAACCATCATTTCTTATCATACTTGCTGTTATTGTATTTATCTAATTACATTCAATGACTTTTTAGTGATTTTGGTGTGGGTGTGAACATTAAGATTCTTTTTCAACCATGTACGTCATCAGAAACTAATTAGAAAATATATTTTTTCTCTAAATATGCAGTAATATGTTTGCAGATATACTTTTTTTCTCTGATATATGTGTGTTATTTGAGTGGGAGCAACCGAGAGAAATTATGAAAAAATTATGTTGGTTAACAAACATTTAAAGCTGTAGAGTAAGGCAGGAACATCATCTTCATGAAAAATTATAGTTAAGTTTGGTGTTAATATATTTAGGAGCTGACTATTAGAAAGGTAATGATGAATAATTATGCAAATAAGGGAAAAATCATATTAATGACTAATATTATTTTTCTTTTTCCAGAAAACAATTCTCAACAATTACTATTTTATGATTTATTCATCAATACTTCAGCAATTACAGTGACGCTTACACTTCACACTGTTGAGGTTAGAATAAAACTAAAACAAGTCCATAGTTGTCTCCCATATTTAATGAAAATATTAGAGATGGACTAATGTTATTTATTTTCACCTACATATTTATTTCTAAATCCTTTCTGTTTTATTCCTTTCATGATTTTCTGTCTCCATTCCATTGAGAAATTACTTACACAGAAGGACTTGAAGAAATTAGTACTGGTCTGTGACAGCACTAGCTTATTCACATCACTTCAAAAGCAGAATTAATGGCTCCACTCCAGTATAGATTCCATCAATTTCCTTTATTTCGGATTGGAATTTTTCTTGCCAGATCTACTCTGTTGTAGCATGTGCTGACGAGGCTACCTCCAAACACATTCTATTGGCTTTGATGTCCTTCTCGGTTTGATTATATCCTCCGTACTTTTCTTTCTGTACTTTAATGACTTATTTATTTGTATTCATAGCCAGGAGAGGCTGTCTGATAAGCAGTTTGCTTCTGGACCACAAGGTTTTGTGTTCAGTTCCACTGCAAAACGCCTTGGACAGCCGTCTTCTACTATAGTCTAGGGCTGACCAAAGCCTTATGAGTGGATTTGGTAGATGGGAACTGAAAAAATCTATCGTATATATATATGTGTGTGTGTGTGTGTGTGTGTGTGTGTGTGTGTGTGTGTGTGTGTGTGTGTGTGTATAGTTCGATTCAGCCTGAGGTTAGCTCATCATTTTTCGGTCATTTGTTTATATTTAAAAAATTGTTACTTCAAATTGGAGAATAAATATCATTATGATATATATTATATGCAGTTATTATATATATATATATGTGTGTGTGTGCTCATACATCTTTGTGCTGGGTGGGGTGCATTACTGTCTCCCTGTCTTGACATCGCATGATAGTTGTAAAGAAATGCTACTGTCATGCAAGCAGTGTTCTTGGAGTTTCAGTCTACCTGTGATGTAATTGTCTGGTCATGGGGAAATATTAACCTTACTTAGAATCAAGTGCATGTTGGTGACACGAAGGGTGTCTGTTGAATGAATTCTGTTCAACTCATGTAAGCATAGGAAAGTGGATATTAAACCCATGTTGATGATGAGTCCTCTTCCCATCCTCTCTCTCTCTCTTTCACACATGCACACACCTGTGCATGCACATTAAAACACCTGCTTGAGTGCACATGTCCCTATATAAATGATACTATTACTAACTCTTCCTTGATTTTTTTCACGCAAGATCATACACATGCAACACAGACACTTAACATGTCCATGAACACAGACTTTGTCATTATTCTCCAAGGCAGTGGGTCTCAACCATTCTTTGCCTTATGGGCCCCTTTGATTTCTATTTTACTCAGGAAAGGGGTAGAGACCCTCATAGCTAAAATCTATTATATTTTTATGGTTAGATATTATTAGGAATTATAAAAAAAGTGTTTAAATATTTTGTGTATTGCCAAAATATAATCGATTTAAAGCCCATAAATTTTAACTGCAAAATCTTCTATGGACTCCCAAAGGTCATAGGGCTCCTGGGGTCATATATATGGACCCCAGTTAGGAACCACTGTTCTAAAGGGTGCATGACAATCTAGCTTTTTGTTTTTTTGTTTTTTTTCAGCTGCACCAAATCACAGTAACTACATATATTTAGGAAATGTCTTTTATTGTATCTTGGGAGAATCATTATGCCAATAATAAACGCTGCACTGGTTCTATTTCACTTCATTTATTATTATTTGTCAATTCATTAACATTTAATCAGTTAACTAATCAATTGTTCGTTTACTCATTTGGTTAATCAGGCATGCTTCTGACTTGGAGTAGTAAGAGCATGTCTTTGATGAGGTTGCTAATGGTAACAAAAGAACTTTGACAAACAAAGCTGCTTGACTGACTGGCCAAATGAGTAATCAAACTGCTGATTACTTGATTGGTTTAAATGTTAATGAATTGACTGATAATAATAAAAGAAGTGAAACAGAACCAGTGCATGTGCTTATTATTAGCATGATGACCCACCCAAGATATGATAATCTGTTTCAGTTCATAAGTTCACATCAAAAACCTAGCAAACAAAACACAGTAACTACATGCATTGAGGAAAACAGTCTTGAAGTTTACCATTTATGAATGAAACACACAGCATAAACCTCAAAGACTAGTAGTATACCATTCTTGAGTATAACCAGTCTTGTAGTATATCGTTTATGAATGAAACTCACAAGATAAACCTCAAAGACACTTCACTGATTAACCTTGCATCATTGGGGATCTGTCATGGAACCCTCTCAAAGGCACATTAACCCTTTAGCATTCAGATTACTCTGTTAAAGTAATGCTTATTTATTCACATTGTTTTGAATGAATTATACATTATTTTGTGGCTTTGAGATTTTTGATGAGGTAACTGTTGATTTTAGGATGATATTGTAGGTTTGGTGCAAGAGGCCAGATCTGACCATTTTGCACATAAAACAAAGTAGGATATTCTGGCCAGATATGGCTTGTTTAAACTGGTTTAAATGCTAAAGTGTAAACATATTGCTTACATATCTCAAAAAGGGTTGCTGTTTCACACAGACATAGTTTTAATTGCTATTCTAACTGGTTATCAAGGTTTCACTCAATGGCAAGCTACACTCAGACACCTTGTTTTTTTTTTTTAAGTACAACACCTCAATCTGCTTCTCTCAGCTGCATAACCCTTCCTCCTAAACTCACCTAACACACTCATCGTTCTTTCTGTCATTAAACCATGCCAGATATTCCACTTAACAAACTTGGCCTATTTCTTCTCGCATACTCCTCTGCAGACATTGATCTTATAGGTACTCAAACTCATCATTGTCAATCAACCACATCAAATTCCTTTGTCTCTGAGAGAGTCTGCAAACTTCATAGCCATTGTTCCTTCACCTCGTGACTAACTTCTGAGCTTCTCTGGCTATTTATATACATGCATTCATTGACCCACGGTTGATTTTAATCCTAATTATTGTTATTATTATTATTATTATTATCATTCAGTAGTTTTATTTTTATAACGTGCTTTCACTTCACTACCGAGCGCAGCTCTGTGTGCCTTGGGTATGTGCTGTGGTTTGCTGTGATGCTCTTATGGTTACTGTATTGAAAGTGTTTTGCATAGGATGTGTGCAGTGCCCAGTAGTGCAATTTTCTGTATGTTATATATATTTGTAAGTCCTGGTGTTTTTGTTATGTATTTGTCTGAATATTTTTTTATTATACCTAAGGCACCTACTATGATAGGAATTGTTTCTGTTTTTAGATTCCACATTCGAGTTACCTCTATTTCCAGGTCTTTGTATTTTGAAAGTTTTTCCATTTCTTTTAGGGAAACGTTGTCATCTATTATTATTATTATTATTATTATTATTTTTATTATTATTATTATTATTATTATTATTATCATCATCATCATTAACCAACAGTAAAAAAAAAACAATACTGTCACCACCACCATGTTCTCCATCAATGATAATGATGTCTCATATTAACTAGTTGGGAACATCTTGATTGATTGCTTGATAATTATAAGGTGGTGAGCTGGCAGAATTGTTAATGTATTGGACAGAGTTCAAATTCTGCTGAGGTTGACTGCCTTTCATCCCTTCGAGGTTGATGAAATAAGTACTGGTCAAGCACTGGGGTTGAAGTAATCAACTAGCACACTCCCACCAAAATTTCGGGCCTTATACCTATTGTAGAAAGGATGATAATAAAGTGGATGACAAAGATGATATTTTTGCTCTGTGAAACTATAATTGCATTTGAGGAGGAAGATATTGGAAGGAATTCATATCTGTTTAGATAAGTCAAGGCAATTCAAATACACAAATATGTAATGTAAAGAAAACATGAATTTTCATGTTACCACGGAAAGAGATGAACACAAAGAGTTGATGTGAATGAAATTATTATAACAATATTCAAGATTACTGTTATATGATATTTATAGTGTTAGACCAAATGTTTGTAGAGGTTGGCCTAATGCATTACTCAGTTTAACTCTACCATCTAGTTCTTGGATACTTTTAGTAGAGTAGGTTAATCATATGTATAGGTTACTCATCCAATGATTAATCTACTGCTCCCTGTAGTACCTTTCTTTGCATAAAATATTGTTTGCTTGAGGGTAGAGTTGGAAGGGGCTCTCTATCAGTTGCTTGCTCTCAAGATATGATAAGGGTTTAGTCTTGGTGGATAATGTTTCGGAAGACAGCTATGTCAGCTAGCAGGACCATTCTGTGACTACTAAATTTTAACTGGACTATTTACTGTAACCACAGTAGTGCTTATTATTAGCAGTTGCCCAGATTCCTGATTGTAGTCACGCTTTCTCCCTACTGGTCTTGGAGTCCTTCCAAAGATCATCAGTATTGCCCTTCATTATTGTTAATTAACTTTTAATATCAACTTTCTCTCCTGTGACTGCCTTTACTAAGTGTTCATTTTTGAATTAAAAGTCTTCATTGTAATATCATTAAAATATATATTATATTTTAATTGGTCAATATCAGCTCAGTTGTACCAACATAAAATATATAGATTAAATAATATATTTTTAAAATGTATACATTTGTAATATAAAGTAGGTATAAATATTTAATATGAAAAAGATATAAATGTTTGATATAGAAACAGTATAGATATTTAGAAACTTAATTGAATCATTAGAAATAAAATTATGAAAGAACTAAACCAATAAAAAGGTAGAAACTGGTACCCTTTCCTGATCTCTGTGCCATCTGGAGTATTCCATTTTAAACTTATTACATTTTCATTATTCAGACTCAAAATCTTTGTCTATTTTCTAGAAAAAAAATAATAATAAGTGATTTTCTATTTTGGTGAAATTCTTTTATTTTCATTTTGTTTTTCTTTTTTTTCTTTTGTTCTTGTAGGAAAAAGAATATTAATTTACTAAAGAAACCACACTGAAATGTGCGTATATATGTTACATTTATACACTTATTTATTTCTGTTTATTCATTTATATATTTATTTGTTTTTGTTGTTGTTTATAAAAGTTGAAAATATTTGTTTGATATATTTATAATGGTTAAATTTTATATTTGTTACTTATATTTATTGAATTTCCAAGGAGAATTTTCTTATTAGAACATTGAAAGACACAATAGGTAGACTATCAGACAAAATAGCTTGTAGTATTTGCTTACCTCCCTTTATGTTCCATAGTCTAACCCCATTGAGGTTTTATTTACTTCATTTAATTTTGAAAATAATGTAACTCTATCATTATTATTAACTTAGTGTTTAGAACATGAAATTGTGAAAGAAGGTTTTTATTTAGACCATTTTAAACATGAAACCTGTATCTTAGAGACAGAGGTGGTTTTGAGCTGGTTGGTATCCAACAAATTAAAACAAGTAAAAAATTAAAACAAGTAAAAAATTAAAGCAGTAATCATGTGCAGGCATAGGTATGTACTGAAGAATTTTGATTCATTGCTCGAATGATGCTTTTTACGCGCCACTGGCATGAGACCAGTTGGGCAACACTGGCATTGACCACACTCAAATGGTGCTTTTTACGTGCCACTAGCACAGGTGCCAATCAGGCAGTACTGTCATCGGCCATGACGGTGACTTCACTTGACTCAACAGGTCTTCGCAAGTGCAGTTTATTACCCAATGATTGAAGGCTACTCTTAAATGGGCTGGTTAAGTTGCATTGATTTTTAGAATAAGGTTTTTATAGTATATTTATTTTTCTAGATGGTGTGAATAACGTTTTTCCTTATTGAATTGATTAATAGAGGTTTTTTTTTCTCTAAATTATATACATATATTATATATTGTGAAATTTGATTTAGAATTGCTAAATTGAATTTTTCCCTGTAAGTTTTGGATTTATATTCCCTACTATTATTATTATATAAATGTATATATATATATACACACACACACATATATATATATATATATATATATATATATATATATATATATATATATATATACACACACACACATCTACATATATATATATACACACACACATCTACATACATACATACATACATACATATATGTATATATGTATCTAAAAATCTATTAGCTGATCTTTTAACTTAAACTTCTCACCTGCTTCACTGAGACATTGATAATACTTAACAACACTCACACACTCGTCTGTAATGTTTAACACAAGATACATCATAATTCAATGTTCATTTCTTTGAATTGACTTCAAGAATATTAAAGATATAATGTCAACGTACAAAAAATTTTTAAAATGCGTTCATAAGAATGACTTGTTAAGTATAAACTCTATTAACCTTTTGTTATAAACACACTACTGGATAATATAACTTCATATTCTTGGTGTTTTATTTCACTGAAAATACTGAGTCAAGATGTGATATTTTGCTGCTATGATTGACATTAGATGTGTGACTGCTTACAGTACTAAGTGCTGATGAATTATCTATACAACAAGCAAGAATGCAGGTGAATGTTGAAAGATAAGTTAAAAGGCGATGGGCATTTAACCTAATTTGAGAGAGAAGGGAATGAAAAATTGTTGTAATTGTTTGGTCAAGTATCAAACAATACATGGATGAAATCTCTTATGCCTGCAAGTGTTTTTCCTTTTCTTTCCTTGTTTCATCTTCACAGATATATGAAGTTTAATGTTTAATATTGTGTATAGAATAAAACGACCTCTCTCTCTCTCTCTCTCTTTCTTTACTTATATGTGTGTTTGTGTGTGTGTGTGTGTGTTTATATATATATATATATATATATGTAAATATATAAAAACAAACGGATAAAGAGAGCAAAGGTAAAGTTGAAGAATTTTATGGATGTGTGTGTGTGTGTATATGTATGCATGTATGTATATACATATGTGTGTGTGTATCTATCTATCTATACTGCACACATACATATACATTCACACGTATACAGACATGTGTATGTGTTTTTAGACAATGATATGGTGGCGAGCTGGCAGAATCATTAGCACACCAGTTGAAATGCTTAGCAGTATTTTGTCTGTCTTCATGTTCTGAGTTCAAATTCCGCCGAGGTCGACTTTGCCTTTCATCCTTTCAGGGTCAGTAAAATAAGTACCAGTTGAGTACTGGGGATCGATGTAATTGTCTATACCCCTCCTCAAAATTTCATGCCTTGTGCCTATAATAGAAAGGACTATTATTATTATTATTGTTGTTGTTGTTGTTATTATTACTATTATTATTATTGGTGAGCTAGCAGAATTGTCAGCACGCTGGACAAAATGCTTAGCAGTATTTTGTCTGTCTTCATGTTCTGAGTTCAAATTCCGCCGAGGTCGACTTTGCCTTTCATCCTTTCAGGGTCAGTAAAATAAGTACCAGTTGAGTACTGGGGGTCGATGTAATTGTCTATACCCCTCCTCAAAATTTCATGCCTTGTGCCTATAATAGAAAGGACTATTATTATTATTATTGTTGTTGTTGTTGTTATTATTACTATTATTATTATTGGTGAGCTAGCAGAATTGTCAGCACGCTGGACAAAATGCTTAGTGGTATTTTGTCTGTCGCTATGTTCTGAGTTCAAATTCCACCAGGGTCGACTTTACCTCTCATCTTTGCGGGGTCGATAAATTAAGTACCAGCTAAGTACTGGGGTCAGTGCAATTGACTATCCCCCCCCCAAATTTCAGGCCTTGTGCCTATAATAGAAAGGATTATTATTATTATTATTATTATTATTGAGTGAGAGAGCAGTGCATGCCATCAAACTGACACTGGGGTGAAATATACAAAGCCCAATATACCCATCATGACTACCCGTCTGATAAGAGTACACCAGGCACATGCATCACAACCATATGTGCACCACATGGTGATCTCATATCAAGATAAACAGTGCCTGACCTTGCAGGTGAGTCCCAATTAGAATTTTCTTCAGGTTGAGTAGCCCATCCTGCTCAAAAGGTCCCTGAATGAGGGTTGTTTAAGGATGTTGAACAAAACACCCATGTTTCCAGAGGTGAATTATCCAAACCCCAAAAAATTCCTTTCAACACATGGCTATATATATATATTTTTTTTTTTTCTGTAGTTTCAGCTCAGAGCTGTGGCCATATATATGTGTGTGTCTGTGTGTATTTGTGTTTGTCTCTTTCTACTGCTTCACAGCTGATGTTGGTTTGTTTATGTCCTATAACTTAGTAGTTTGGCAAGAAAGACCAACAGCAAAGGTACAGGACATAGAAATAAGTCCTGGGGTGGGGGCGATTTGATCAACTAAACCCTTCAAGGCGATGCCCCAGCATGGCCATAAGATCAATGACTGAAACAAAAGATAAATGGTAAAAGATACTTATGTGCAAATGCAGCTTTATTTGTATGACTCGCCTAAAGACACAGAAGAACCTAGCAAGCTTGAAGAGCTACTGTTGAAAGCATGATTCTAAGAACTGTCAGTAATAGTCTTCCTGGGACTCAAGTTGACAGCCAAAATGTGTATGTATATATGTGTGTGTGTGTATGTGCGTGTGTTTGTCTCCAAACTGTTGATGAATGCTGATTTTTATCTCTGCTTTTATTGCTTGAAGTGGATACAAGATGAACCACCCTCTGGGGAAGACCTATTAGTCTATCACAAGTGACATCACTAGAAGATCAGCTACTTATTCCAGTCAATCATCAATAACATAGAAGTAATTATCCCTGCTTATTTGTGAGGAGGCTGGGATTCAAATTCCCAACTGGCAAGATGGTTCATCTTTTGATGAGTCTCTGCATGATTGTTAAACTTGCTAGAAATAACCACCATGTTTTCCTCACATCATACCATAATGTCTTCATAAATGAAGACATTGGACAACTGAAGTAATTGAAATCCTATATATATGTATATATATATATATATATAAAAGCAAAAAATCTAGTTCTAAAATCTCTCTGAGAGATGAACGCACTTATATATATATATATATATATATATATATATATATATATATATATATATTTATTGGCTAAACTGGCAATATGACCATCCCCAAGTACAACAACATATTTATATATATATTTATATAATACAAATAATGAGTATATGCATATATATGTACATGTATGTACATACCTACATTTACCTGTATATATAGATGCATGTCTGGGTACAGGACGTTGCAAACAAAACGTAGACAAAAAAAAAATAAACAGAGTACAGAAAACACACAGGCCACATAGAGAACATTTCCTTCATCAGCTGCCACCATTCTAACACTGGTGTTTCGAAGAGTTGGGGCATATATATATATATATATATATAAAATACACCATTTTGAACGTGGCCGTTGCTAGTACCGCCTGACTGGCCTTCGTAGGATTTTCGAGCGAGATCGTTGCCAGTGCCCCTGGACTGGCTCTTGTGCGGGTGGCACATAAAATACACCATCTTGAGCATAGCCGTTGCCAGTACCGCCTGACTGGCCTTCGTGCTGGTGACACGTAAAAGCACCCACTATACTCTGAGTGGTTGGTGTTAGGAAGGGCATCCAGCTGTAAAAACTCTGCAAAATCAGACTGGAGCCTGGTGTAGCCATCTGGTTTCACCAGTCCTCAGTCAAATCGTCCAACCCATGCTAGCATGGAAAGCGGACGTTAAACAACAACGATAATGATGATGATGATGATATATATATATATAAAAGATGGAGTGATTGAAAAAGATTTGGTTGTAAACACTCATCCAGAGCTATCCTGGGACTAAACAACAATCACGAACTCTCTCTCTCTCTCTCTCTCTCTCTCTCTCTCTCTCTCTCTCTCTCTCTCTCTCTCTCTCTCTCTCTCTCTCTCTCACACACACACACACACACACACACACACACACACACACACACACACACACACACACACACACACCTGTTCAGAGACACACTTAAACCCAACTATAAATTTGAACTATAAATTTGCTAATTTGATTTATTATACACAAACTCATTTTAAACTTCCATGACCAATAGCCTTTAACCTTAGTGACCCCGTAGTGGCTCGTGACTTTTGACCTTAATGAATTGTTCAGTTGCCACTAAATGTTTCATGTTCCTCTATTTGGTCACCCAACCTGCTAGAAATAGCAGCCAACCTTCCATATACATTTTATACACCTATTATTTTAGAAACGATAAGTTGATCATAACAGGAACACTCATTGATAATGGGCTGCTCATTTAGAGCAACAGGTGAAGTCAGGCTGTTTATGTTCATATATTACCAAGATATTGTCTGTCTGGAAATCACAACTACTAGGGGACATGCTCTTTTGATTTTTTTTTGTTGTGGGTATGTGCAAAGATTTGTATTGTATGCAAAGTTTGTCTTTCTTTACAAAGTGTGTGTGTGCATCCATGCAAATAACCACTCTTATGCACCATGTTTATTTTTTTTCTGTGCTAGTTATAAGATGTGTTTGTGTGTGTGTGTGCATGTGCGTGCATCCATGTGCACACCCACACATACAAGTGGACAGCTTGGAAGGAAAATTCCTAGGAAAGTTAAGTGAAATGGTTTAACCACAGATAAGGCTTCCAGCTCAAATATTACTTGTCGTAGGCCTCCACCAGCTTTTAACAATGCTTGAATATCACATGCTCATCCATGCATGCTCACACACACACATACACTTATGTTAATAACTATACCTATGATGTTTATTTATATATGGCACTCTTTTGATTATGATGACGATGTTCCAGTTGATCCAATCAACAGAACATCCTGCTCATGAAATCAACATGCAAGTGACAGAGCACTTCTCAGACTCACATACCCTTAACATAGTTCTGAGGGAGATACAGCGTGATACAGAATGTGGCAAAGCTGGCCCCTTCGAAATACAGGTACAACTTATTTTTCCCAACTGAGTAGACTGAAGCAATGTGAAATAAAGTGTCTTGCTCAAAGATACAACACACCACCAGGAATCGAACTCACACTCTTATGACCACTAGCCAAATACCCTAACCACTAAGCCATGTGCTTTCACATTTATATATATATATATATATATATGTTTATTTGTATGCATATGTGCTTATTTATATATATATGTATGTTTATTTGTATGTTGGGTTCAGTCCTACTGTGCTGTACCTTGGGCAAGTGTCTTCTAATATAGTCCCAGGCTGGCCACTCGACCAACACCTTGTGAATGAAGTGGATAGAAATAATAATAAATAGCACCATTTGAGCGTGATCGTTACCAGCGTCGCCTTACTGGCACTTGTACCGGTGGCACGTTAGAAAACATTTGAGCGAAGTCATTGCCAGTGCCGCTGGACTGACTCCTGTGCAGGTGGCATGTAAAAAACACCATTTTGAGCGTGGCCGTTGCCAGTACCGCATGACTGGCCCTCGTGTCGATGGCACGTAAAAGCACTCACTACACTCTCGGAGTGGTTGGCGTTAGGAAGGGCATCCAGCTGTAGAAACTCTGCCAGATCAGATTGGAGCCTGGTGCAGCCATCTGGTTCGCCAGTCCTCAGTCAAATCGTCCAACCCATGCTAGCATGGAAAGCAGACGTTAAACGATGATGATGATGATGATGATGTGCTTCTTGGTTTGTACTGCTGAAGATGATCAGTCCACTTGTGCAAGCATGTCAACAACTGGCACTCGGTCAGTTATGACCATGAGGGATTCCAGTTGATCTGATCAATGGAGTAGCCTGCTCATGAAGTTAACATGTAAGTGGCTGAGCACTCCACAGACACATGTACCCTTACTGTAGTTCTCAGAGAATTTCATCATGATACAGAATGTGACAAGGTGGGCCCTTTGAAATACAGGCACCATTCATATTTGCCAGCTGAGTGGACTAGAGCACCATGAAATAAAGTGTCTTGCTCAAGGAGTCAATGTGCCACTGGAAATTGAACTCATGACCTTACAACCATGAGCTGAATACCCTGACCACTAAGCCACATGCAAGCATGTCAAATAGACCATTATTATTATTATTATCATTATTATTATTATTATTATTATTTGGGCAGTGGCTTTGCCTAATTGTTAAAGTGTTGGTTAAAATGTCTTTCAGTATTTTCTCCATCTCTTTACATTCTGAGTTCAAATTCCACCAAGGTCGACTTTGCCTTTCATCCTTTGGGGTCTGATAAAATAAGTACCAGTTGATCGCTGGGGTCGATGTAATCGACTCATCCTCTCTCCCAAAATTGCTTCTCTTGTAGCAAAATTTGAAACCATTATTATCGGGACGTTGCATTCACCTAATTGTTAAAAGTGTTGGTCAAAATGCTTTCCGGTTTTGTTCCAGCTCTTTATGTTCTGAGTTCAAATCCTGCCAAAGTCAATTTTGCTTTTCATCATTTCCAAGGTTGATAAAATAAAGTACCAGTCAGAATCAACTGGGGTTGATTTAATCAACTAAGTCCTCACCTTGAAATTCCTGACCTTGTGTTTGTGTTTGAAACAAATCAATATTTCATGTCTGTGTCAAATCTTGGAATCATTTCCTAAACCATCCAAACAACAAAGTATCTGGTAATCAGAGATTGTTGTTTGTGAGACTATAAAAAGAAATTTTTTTTTTTTTTGAAATATTGAAAATAGTTGTTAACACAATTGAGAAAAAAAAAATTCATGACAAAAATAGGAATTGCAACAAGAATGCTTGTGCAGTGACTCCTAGTTTGTGTATCACCACCACCACCACCATCATCATCACCATCATTATTATCATCATCACTGCTGCCGTCGCCACCACCACTGCTATCATCATCATCATCATTGTCATAATATCCACTTTTTTATATTTGCATGGATCTGAAAGAATTCTTTGAGGCAGATTTTCTGCTGCTGATTGTCTTTCCTCCCTTCCAGCCTCATTTGGCTTCAAGGCAGGTCGTATGTCCTCCATGGCCTGACACATTTTCATGCAAGAATGGAAAAAAAGAACACCGTTTATATGAAGATGATGCTTGTTTAGATTTATCATATAAAATCAAGACAAAAAAAAAAATCACACACATACACACACAGTGTTACACATTGCCTAAGTGTACCAATCTTGAGGAATTAGGCTTCTCAAAACCAGAAAGGAGAAAACTGATTTGTAGACTACAGATCCAAGCCATCAATGGAGCCATAACAATTTGTAAAGCCTTCCAGAAATTTATCATTTAAGTATATATGTGCATATCTAGACATGCAGCTATATGCATGAGAACCCTGGTTTAGATAAACAAATTGATCTCATTACTTTTTTTTTTTTAGTCTTCTGTTGGTCCTATTAGCTGAACCACCAAGTTGCAGGTATACAGGTTGTCAAGTGGTTGTGAGATACAAACACCACACACACACACACACACGTGACAAACTTCAACTCAGTTACCATCTGCCAAATTTTCTCACAAGATATTGATTAGCCCATGGCTATGGTAGAGGACACTTGCCCCAGGTGCTGCACAGTGGAACTGAACCCAAAACCCATATGGTTACAAACTGAGCTTCTTGACCACACCAGCTAAACCTACACCGACATAACGTGTTTCCAAAGGAAAATTTATGCTTTATTAAATGTTTATATTTGTTTGTGTATGTTTATGTATTAAACACCGATTTGCTTCCTGTGGGTATAAATTGAGGGAATGGAATTCTTTTTTTTTTCCAAAATTTCCAATGGATGGGATATGCCCGAGTTCTTAATTGTTTGTAGTGTTGGTGGTAGTGGTGGGAGGTCATCTTGGTAAATTCTTGAACAAGAATGTTAATGAATGTTATATATATATATATTGTGTGTGTGTGTGTGATTAAAAGCAGCAAGGTGTGGATGGATGGGTGGAGGCGATAAGTAAACGCCATAAAAGTTGGCTAGAATTCAACTGCTCTTATATTTTATTATTCCTACAGAACTACTGGAAGTTAATAATCAATATTAATCTGGTCATAAAATGGTAACCACACCAGAACCCATGTGGCCCAATTCTTTGAAAAATCAGTCAGAAAACACACACACACACACAGAGCAATGTGTACATTTATCACATTTAGAGATGTACAATATATATTCAAATTCGTATGTATATGTATGTATGTGTGTATACACGCACGCACATACATTGTCATACATTAAATTGTTCCGCGCTCTCTCTTTACTTATGAGAGAAAGAGAGAGAGAGAGCAATAAAAGAATAAAAGATTGAGAGCGCGCGCACTCACACACACACAGACACACACACTCATGTAAACACATACAATATGAACAAGGAAGAAACAGCGATAAAAGAAATATTGAACACATACATACATACGTGTGTACATATGTAATGAGGGAGAGAGAGAGAGAGAGAGAGAGAGTAATAAAATATATATTGAATATAGATACAAACATAATATAAACACACACACACACACATATATATATATATATATATATATATATATATATATACTAAAAATGTGATTTAGAATTACTATCAAATTGAAAATTTATACTTTGTATGTGTATATATAGATATAGAGATGTGTGTGTTATATATATATATATATATATATATATATATATATATATACACACACACACACATACATACGCGCGCACACACACATACATTTATTCACGTGCGCACTTACACGTGTGTATACAGAAGAGAGCGTGCACGCACGCACAAACACACGCGCGCGCTCTTATATATACATCCATTTACATATATTCTTATATATAATTATGTATATGAGAGAAAGAGAAACAGTAAACGAATGGGTGAGAATGACGGTGGGTGGGGGAAGTGTTTCTTAGCTTCACACACGGACACGCGCACGCATGTATACTTACATTTGCATATATGTTATATATAAATACGCATATAAGCATCATTCACCATCAACTCCACCGCCACCATTACCACCACCGCCACCAGTACCACCACCTCCTCCGCTGGCACCACCACTCTCTTCTCTCCTGCTAAACCTCACGCCAAGCTGTTGTGCTAGCTTAGCAAATGTTGACCTACTAAAAAAGCCTGTAATATACTATGACTGATTGAAGATAACTAAATCGTGTGCACTGTTGTAGATAGTTACAGTCAGTATGGTTTAGTTCCTGCTAGCAATAGTACACTTGACTCTGGCCTTGAACAGGCTCCTTCTAACTATCTCTTTATTTTCTCTCTCTCTGTTTATCTCTTTCTTTCCCTTTTTGTTTCTGTCTCTTTTCCCATTACTCTCTCTCTCTCTCTCTCACTCTCTTTACCTTCATCTTCAGTTGCTGTTAGTAAAAGCCTCCTCATCACTTAAATCAATTACAGCTATACTGGTGCCAGAAGTTGTTATTCTTGTTGGCGATGAAAAACAATAACGTTAATATACAATACACACAAAAATCACAAGAATATATGTATCTATGTAATGTAATTGTGTGTGTGTGTGTGTGTATGTATTAAGGTAACCCTATTACCTGAATCCACATTTAAAAATAATCCATACACAATGTTTAGTGCAATGATAATTAATAAATGTTTATATTTGTGTTTATGTATATATTTGTGTGTGTGTGTGTGTGTGTAAATATATATGCACATAAGTATCTCTCATCTATATATGTATGACTTTCTATAAATGTATGTGTATAATATAATTCATATGAAAGATGATAGTTGGATGAAGTACCGAGCAGTTCAAATCAGGCAAGCATGGTCGTAAAATAATGTGTGTGTGTGTGTTCATGTCCCGTATCTTAACAGTTCAACAAATAAAGAGTGATAAAATAGGTACTTGACTGAAGTATTCATTGGGGTTGATAGGATCGGCAACATGTGTGAAGGTAGCACCTTTACATAGTTGTAACCCAAGTATTGAGAGCAGTGAAAGAAAAAAAAATTAAAGAATATGAGTATTTCACACACACACACACACACACACATACACACACACACACACACACACACACACACACACACACACACATTTATATAGTACGCAATAATGACTTTCGTATATCTTTTACTTGTTTCAGTCATTGGATGGCGGCCATACTAGGGCACTGCCTTGTAGGGTTTTTAGTCAGATAGACTGAGCTAAGTATTTATTTTTTATAAGTCTGGTACTTATTCTAACAGCCTTACTGCCAAACCTCTAAGTTACAGGGATGTTAGCAAATCCACACTGGTTGTCAAGCAGAGAGTGAGACAAACATAAACACAAATACATATATACACACACAGTATATATATACTCTTTTACTCTTTTACTTGTTTCAGTCATTTGACTGCGGCCATGCTGGAGCACCGCCTTTAGTCGAATCAAATCAACCCCAGGACTTATTCTTTGTAAGCCTAGTACTTATTCTATTGGGTCACTTTTTGCCGAACCGCTAAGTTACGGGGACGTGATCACACCAGCATCGGTTGTCAAGCGATGCTGGGGGGGGGGGGACAAACACAGACACACAAACACATACATATATATACATATATACGATGGACTTCTTCCAGTTTCCATCTACCAAATCCACTCACAAGGCTTTGGTCGGCCCGAGGCTATAGTAGAAGACACTTGCCCAAGGTGCCACGCAGTGGGACTGAACCCGGAACCATGTGGTTGGTAAGCAAGCTACTTACCACACAGCCACATTTACTATATAATAACGCCTCACGCTATGAGGGACTCTAAGGTCAGACTACCATAAAAAGCATATTTTTACCGAGTTGCATTTTCCTCGCATTCGGTAAAAATAGGTAAAAATATGCTTTTTATGGTAGTCTGACCTTAGAGTCCCTCATAGCGTGAGGCGTTATTATATAGTAATGCCCTTATATAAATATAAATATACATTTCGGGAATAAATGATGGGTTTTTTCCCTTATGAGGTTTTTTCACGCTAGCTACTTGATAAATTCTTGTAAAAGAATTCGTCCTATTATTGAATTTAAATATATATATATATATATATATATATATATATATGATGGGCTTCCAAACAGTTTCTTATTTCTTTATTGCCCACAAGGGGCTAAACATAGAGAGGACAAACAAAGGGATTAAGTCGATTACATCGACCTCAGTGCGTAACTGGTATTTATTTAATCAACCCCGAAAGGATGAAAGGCAAAGTCGACCTTGACGGAATTTGAACTCAGGACGTAGCGGCAGATGAAATACCGCTAAGCATTTCACCCGGCGCGCTAACATTTCTGCCAGCTCGCCGCCTTTGATGGGCTTCCATACAGTTTCTGTCTACCAAATTCACTTGCAAGGCATTGGGTGGAGCTGGAGCCAAAAGAGAAGACACTGGCCCAGAGTACTGCATAGTGGGACAGAACCCAAAACTAGATAGTTTCAAAGCAGACTTCTTAACCACACAGCCTTGCCCCAGAAACTTCCTTTTCTGCTTTTCTTTTTTTTCTTTCTATCTTTTGCAATTGCTGGAAGAAGGCACCTCTGACCAAAATGACGACCTCTCACCCCTATTACATCCTGAAAGCATTACATTTGTTACCTTGTATTTCTGTTTCTTTTTTTTTTCCTCCCTTGTGTGCACCTGTGTGTGTGTGTGTGTGTTTGTGTTCCCTTGCTCTAGACTCTGTTGCCACACCTGTCCATTCATCACCAACACCACCTCCCTCACTGGAACCAATCAACACACTATCAACACCTGGGACTCTTACTCCTGCACTTCTTCCAACATTATCCTATTGCATTCAATTTTCCCAGACTGTTCTTTTCCTTCTCTCTGGACCCTTTCTTCTTTCCCCTTTTTTGATGAAGAGCCTTAATACATTCACTGTTTGCATCCTTTTGTTGTTTTTCTTTATCTTTTTGATTTGCCAATACACACACACACACACATACACATATAGTGAAGGTGCATGGCTCAGTGATTAGAGCGTCAAGCTTACAATCGTGAGGTTGTGAGTTCGATTTTCAGACCGGGCTGCATGTTGTCTTCTTGAGCAAGACACTCTATTCACGTAGCTCCAGTTCACTCAGCTGTAGAAATAAGTTGCGATGTCACTGTGTATGCGTATATGTATCTGCGTTTGTTTGTTCCACCTCTTCCTTGACAACCAGTGGCATGGAGAAGGGAGGCTGGTATGCATGGGCGACTGCTGGTCCTCCATAAAAGCAACCCTTGGTTGTGTGTTCGCTGGCGAGGCGACTTCCCCCCCCCCCCAGACTTGTACTCCAGAGGGGAACCTCTTAGGTGCACCCATGGTCATTCGTGACTGACAGAGTCAAGTATATATATATAAATATATATATATATATATATATATATATATACATATCCTAGGGCTGTGGTAAGAAGTTTGCTTCTCAACCACATGGTTCCAGGTTCAGTCCAACTGCATAGCATCTTAGGCAAACGCCTACTGTTATAGCTCCAGACTAATCAAAGCTTTGTGAGTGGATTTGGTAGATGAAAATTGAAAGAAGCCCATTATATCTTTCTATCTATCTATCTATCTATATATCTAGCTGTCTGTCTGTCTGTCTGCATGCATGTGTGTGTGTCTTTGTGACTATGTTTGTCAACCCCACCTCACTCCACTCACCGCTTGACAATCTGTGTTGGTTTGTTTATATCCACATGGAATAAGTACTTAGGTCAATTTGTTTGATTAACCCCTTCAAGGTAGTGCCTCAGCATGGCCACAATCCAATGATTTAAACATGTAAAATATACGTATTATATTATTGATAACATCTAAAAGAAGATGCTTCTGTTCCATTTAACTTGGTGAATGTATCTTTGGCCAGGCAGAATCCATAGCACCAGATAATATCCAACACTCATCTGTTGTTTTAACCCTAAACAGTAACACACCATCCTGTTTGTGGGTCAGCAGAGGTTGCCAAAAATCACTACTGACCATCTCCTCCTGTTTTCTGCCCCAGCGTGGCCACTGTCCAAATACTGAAACAAGTAAAACAATATCTTTTATCTTTTACTTGTTTCAGTCATTAGACTGCAGCCATCCTGGGACACCACTTTGAGGAATTTTTAGTTGAATGAATTGACCTCAGTATTTTTTTTTTTAAAGCCTGGTACTTATTCTAGCGATTTTTTTTTTTTGCCGAACTGCTAAGTTACAGGGATATAAACATATCAATGTCAAGCAGTGGTAGGGGACAAGCACAAGCACAAACACACACACACACACTCACACACATGCAGTTTCCATCTACCAAATCCACTCAGAAGGCTTTAATCGGCCTGAGACTATAGTAGAAGGTGCCATGCAGTGGAACTGAACCCAGAATCATATAGTTGGGAAGCAAGCTTCTTACCGTACATCCATGTCAGTGTCTATTATTTAATTGGTTACAATTGTTATGATCCCTGGTTGTCTTCAGGTACAGTTATAAATACTTATTTATAGCCTAGTTAACATAAATCTTTATAGAATGTCACCGCCAAGCATTAATTATCAGTTAATTATCACTCATATATGTTAAGTAATCTCGTATCATAATTATGCTCAGTAATAAATAAGAAACTGAAATTGAAAAATATTTCATATCAAACATGGTTGCTATACAAAATTAATTGTATTGGCTTTATAAATGAGTTACACACCCACATGCACACACACACATATACACACACACACACATAATGTTAGGCCTAATTTACATAAATCTATTTAGCAAGTCACCACTGGCTATTAAGCTGGTCATAAATAATAAATCTATACTGTGATGATGATGATGATGATTATGACAATGGTGATGATAACAAATATTATTATTATTATTATTATTATTATTATTATTATTATTATTATTATTATTATTATTATTATTATTATTATTATTATTATTATTATTATTATTATTATTATTATCATTATTATTAAGGTATTAAGACGGCAGGCTGGCAGAATTCTTAGCATGGTGGATGAAATGCTTAGCGATATTTTGCCTCTCATTACGTTTTGAGTTGGAATTCCGCCAAGGTTGACTTTGCCTTTCATTCTTTCGGGGTCAATATTTTAAGTACCAGTTGCGTACTGAGGTCAATCTAATTGACTGGCCCCCTCCCCAAAAATTTCAGGCCTTGTGCTAATATAGTAGAAAGGATTATTATTAAGGTGGCGAACTGGTAGAATCATTAGCACGCCAGACAAAATGCTTAGTGGTATTTCATTTGCTGCAACATTCTGAGTTCAAATTCCGCCAAGGTTGATTGACACGTAAAAGCACCCACTACACTCTCTGAGTGGTTGGCGTTAGGAAGGGCATCCAGCTGTGGAAACACTGCCAAATCAGATTGGAGCCTGGTGTAGCCATCTGGTTTCACCAGTCCCCATCGTCCAACCCATGCTAGCATGGAAAGCGGACGTTAAACGACGACGACGATATATATGTGCTGTGCGTGAGAAGACCCGGCAAGCCAAATGAGATCGTTGTCAGTGCCCCTGGACTGGCTCTTGTGCAGGTGGCACATAAGATGCACCATTTTGAGCGTGACCATTGCCAGTGCCGCCTGACTGGCCTTCGTAGGGTTTTCGAGCGAGATCGTTGCCAGTGCCCCTGGACTGGCTTTTGTGCGGGTGGCACATAAAAGACACCATTTCGAGCGTGGCCGTTGCCAGTACCGCCTGACTGGCCTTCATGCGGGTGACACGTAAAAGCACCCACTACACTCTCTGAGTGGTTGGCGTTAGGAAGGGCATCCAGCTGTAGAAACTCTGCCAAATTAGATTGGAGCCTGGTGTTGCCATCTGGTTTCACCAGTCCTCAGTCAAATCGTCCAACCCATGCTAGCATGGAAAGCGGACGTTAAACGATGATGATGATGATGATGATGATGATTATTATTATTAAGGTGGTGAGCTGACAAAATCCTTAGCACACCAGGCCAAATGCTTAGCAGTATTTTGTATGTCTGCATGTTCTGGGTTCAAGTTCTGCTGAGGTCGATTTTGCTTTTCATCCTTTTGGGGGTCAATAAATTCAGTACCAGTTGAAAACTTGGGTAGATGTAATTGACTAACACCCTCCCTCAAAATTCCTGGCCTTGTGCCAAAATTTGAAACCATTATCATTGTTATTATTTACTTTTAATCTGCATGTTTGTTACAATTACTCGCCAAGACACACCCAGCACCCTAGGGCAAGTGAAGGATAAAAGATGTTGCAGTATAACTGAAAGCTTGGGGAGAAGAAGTGGCAGGGGTAATAGTGAAATATCTCCATGTAATACAACACAGACATTTAAATCGATAGGACTTTTCTAAGGATGTAGGCAGTATTTGTTAGCACAATCTTTTGGATTTCTCTGAGATATGGGTCTCCTGGGATGTTGTCCAGATGTTTCTGACACCACAATAACTATCACTATTAAAATAAATGTTATAGGCATTTATAATAAATATTATCAGTCACCATAATAATCTTTCTACTACACAGACTAGGTTTGAAATATTGGAGCTGGGGGCTAGTCGATTACATTAACCCCAGTGTTTTCTACTAGTATTTTGTTTTTATTCACCCTGAAAGGATGAAAGGTGTAGTCAGCTCTGGCAGCATTTGAGCTTAGAATGTAAAGCCTGAAAAAATGCCATGAAGCATTTTTTCCAAAGTGCTACCAATTCTGCTAAGTTTGCCACTCAATAACAACAACAATAGAAATAATTAGAATAATAATGGTTTCAAATTTAGGCACAAAGCCAGAAGTTTTTGGAGAGTGGGGTAAATCAATTACATTGGGCACAATGCTTGACTTTTACTTATTTTATTGACCCTAAAAGCATGAGAACCAGAAGAAATCATGTCCAGCGTGTAGATTATTCTACCTTTTGATAACCAGACCAGTGTTGGTTTGTTTACATCCAAATAACTTAGGAGTTTCATGAAAATGACTGGTAGAATAAGTACAAGACTTAAAAATAAGTACTAGGAGCAATTTGTTCAACTAAACCCTTCAAGGCTCTGCCCCAACATGGCTGCAGTCCAGTGACTAAAACAAGTAAAAAAGGGAAATATAAAAATATATTATTTATATATGTTTTATATTATTCTCCTCCTCCGGCACGTAAAACCACCCACTACACTCTCGGAGTGGTTGGCATTAGGAAGGGCATCCAGCTGTAGAAACTCTGCCAAATCAGATTGGAGCCTGGTGTAGCCATCTGGTTTCACCAGTCCTCAGTCAAATCGTCCAACCCATGCTAGTATGGAAAGTGGACGTTAAACGATGATGATGATGATGTGTGTATTTGTGTGTGTGTGTGTGTGTGTGTATATATATATATATATATATATATAGTATGTATACATTTGCATGGTGTGAGTCTAAGGAAATAGTGTAGCGTTCTCTAATTAAAGGAATTTGTAATATATATGAATTGAAATGGCTTCATGCTGGAATGGAAATCCTGTCAATATATTTACCAACTGTGAATGTACCAGATTCTACATTTTATGTATTAAACCATAACTATCTTGATTATCATTACTGTTTTAATTTTAATATCTGTTTCTATCAGAATTTCAGTATAGAATATACCACATCTCCAATACTTTTGTCATTTTGTTAAACGCCCAACATTCTGATATCTAACCTCCCCACATATTTCCTATGTCTATTTTTGTCTAAGAATAATGATAATCTCTTTTGACTTAGTGCAAGACTTGTGTTATTGTAAGTGAAATTATTCTACCTTATTCTAAATTTATTTGTTCTAGTCTTTCACTGGTCATTTATTTTCTACTTTTGCCCTTTAGTGATGAAATATGAAACTAATCCTTGCTGGATTTGAACTCTAGACAATGGGATAATTGGGTACTAAACGTGGGAATGTGGTTAAGAAGCTTGCTTCCCAGTCATGTTGTCTCTTGGACAAAGAACAAGGGATTTCTGCTCTAGCACTTGGCTGACCAAAACCTTGTGAGTGAATTTGGAAAACACAAAATCTGACCAAAAGAAACCCTGCTCTGTGTGTGTGAGAGAGAGAGAGAGAGTTCCTTTGTCATGACATCATGTAATGGTTATAAACAAGTTTCATTGTCATACAAACAATGTTGTTTGTCTTCAGTTTTCTGTGAAAAAAATCTCCAGCCATAAGCAGGGCTGTGGAGTCAAAACAAAAATCTTCAACTCCAACTCCTAACTATGTAATAGTTGAAAACAAGTGTCACTGTCATGTGAGTGGTTCTTTTCGTTTTCAATCTTCCATGAAAACATGTCTGGTCGTGGGGATATATTACCTTGCTTGGAAACAGGTGAAGATTAGCAACAGGAAGAGCATCCGGCTGTTAAAAGTTCACAACAGATTCCGTTCGGCACATGCCAGCATAGAAAAGTGGATGTTGAACAATGATGATGACATATATTACACGATAGCATGACTCTTACACTTCCCTGTATGTGAATGTGTGTGTGTGTGTGTGTATGTATGAGTGTGTGTGTGTGTGTGTGTGTGTGTGTGTGTGTGTGTGTGTGTGTGTGTGTGTGTGTGTGTGTGAGCAAATCTGTGCAGTTGATTTATCTACATCTTTCAGTTGATGTTTCCTTTCATGGCTTGTTTCACAATTCATTTGTTTCCCTTGTAATATTTGTCCAAGATGGTTCTGGAATATAATGTTTCATTGATTAAGAACTTATATGGTCTATCACTTTGGATTGTCATTTTCTTTAACTTATTTATTTCCTTATTCGTTTTATCCTTTAAACTTTTTTTTTCTTTCTTTCTTTAAACCTTTAATTGTTTTATCTTTGATTAGAAGAAGCTTCTCTTCTCTGATGGATTTTCTTGTTCAAATAAAAAAAAAAAAAAAATCTTTGTTTATCTTTTCAAAACATTTCATTTTGTTTGATGACGAATACTTTTCCTCCCCTTCTCCCCCTAACCCTCTCTCCCTCTTAATCTCTCCTTCTTTCTCTCCCTCCCTACCCATTCTCGCTTTCTTTTTTTTTTTTGTTTTTCCTCCATCTTTGCTTTGCTCAGCTCAAAGGAGCTTTCGGTTTCCACTTGCCAGATATGTTTTATTTTTATTTTATTTTTTTTTCCTCCCCTCGATATTCTTCATAATTTGTGTAAAATATTTGCTGTTTTTGTTGTTTTTTTTGGTTTAGAAAGTGTTGTTTCCTTTTTATGTGATAATATTTGTGCCCTTTTTATTTATTTTTTTAACTTGGATATCATATATCATCAGTATATCTTCTCCATTCAGTTTTGTCTTTCTTTTGTATTTCTCATTTGAAGCTAGTACTACTGTTTTCTTAATGTTTGTGTGTATATATATATATGTATATATGTGTGTATGCATATATGTATATGTATATGTATATATATATATATATATATATATATATATATATATATATATATATATATATATATATATATATATATATCTATATATATATATATATATATATATATATATATATATATATATATATATATCTATATATATATATATATATCTATATATATATATATATATGTATGTATGTATATATAGACATATTCATGTATGTGTGTATATACATATATGTGTGTGTGTGTGTGTGTGTGTGTGTATATATATATATATATATATATATATATATATATATATATTTTTATACACTCACATACACACACACACATACACACTTTGTGTTCATGGATTTCAATTCTTCAGTTCTCACATAAGCTGTGTGTGTAAACGATATGGTTCACATTAATTATATTTATTTAATATATTTTTCCCTTGTGTGCGTATTGTTAGATGTTTTGAGTGTGCTTTTAAGATTTTTCATCTTCTTTCTGTTCTTTTCCTTAAATTTTGGATAAGGTACAAATATCTGATGGTGATCTATTATGGATTTTTTTAGAATTTTTATTTCATTAGGTTATATTTTAACATATTTTATCATAATTTATCATATTTTATCATATTTTATTATACTTTTGAGTCATTTATTTCTGTAATCTCTTTTAATCATTAATATTACCATCATTTATGGTGGTGAGCTGGCAGAAGCATTGCTGCATCAGGCAAAATGCTTAACGGCATTTCATTTGTCTTTAGGTTCTGAGTTCAAATTCCACCGAAGCCAACTTTGCTTATTAAGGTTGTGAGCTGGCAAAATTGTTAGCATGTCGAGCTAAATGCTTAATGGCTTTATGTTCTGAATTCAAATTCTACCAAGGTCAACTTTGCCTTTCCATCCTTTCAAGATCGATAAAATAAGTACCAGTTGAGCACCGGTGGGGTGGGGGTCGATGTAATCAACTTAGACCCTTCTCCAAATCTGCTGAGATCAACAATTATCACACAAGCCTAGGGTCTAAAATATTCCACATATAACCATCCCATCTGTTATTCAGATAGTCATCATCATCATCATCATCATCATCATCATTTAATGTTTGCTTTCCATTCTGCCAATGGTTTGATGGTTTAGCAAAAATTGGCAATCCAGAAGACTGCACCAAGCTCTTCACTCTGCTTTGGCATTTTTTCAACGAAATTACTTTATCCAATATACCTTTTTAACTTTTACTTGTTTCAGTCATTAGACTGTGACCATGCTGGGGCACTGCTTTGAAGAATTTTTTGTTGAATAAATTGACCCCGGTAATTGTTTTTTTTTTGTTATATATATCGTCTACTAAATCCACTCACAAGGCTTTGGTTGATCCAAGGCTATAATAGAAAACACTTGCCCAAGGTGCCAAGCAGTGGAACTGAACGTGGAACCATGTATTTGGGAAGCAAATTTCTTACCATCTAACCAAACCTGTACAGTTCTTTTTTAAAGCATCAGAGTGTGATTCGATGAAAATCTGGCTGCTGTTTCTAGCAGAGTGAGCAATTACGTAAAAACTCCCTGGTTGGCTTGTTTGCTGAGTGATTCAGGTAGTCAAGTATTAACCCAGCAATCACACTCTGGTGGTGTTACAGTATTTTAATAGAGGAAGCTGTATATTACTTTTGAAACAGGCTGCAGAATCATCTAAGCATTGAACTGAATGCCTTGTAGTTTAAAAAATTTTTTTTTTAAGCTTTTTACATTCTGAGTTTAAATCCAACTGAGGTTAGCCTTGCTTTCACCCACACCAAGGTCAACAAAAATAGAATACCAGTCATGTACTGTGGGGTGGTATTCACTAAACCCCTTCCCTTAAAACTGTTGGCCTTGTGCCTAAATCAGAAACCCCAAAATTTCAAGCCTTGTGCCTGTAATAGAAAGAATTATTATTATTATTATTATTATTATTATTATTATTAAGGCAGCAAACTGGCAGAATCTTTACCACATCGGGTGAAGTGCTTAACAGTATTTCATCCATCTTTATGTTCTGAGTTCAAATTTTGTCAGGGTTGACTTTGCTTTTCATCCTTTTGGGGTCGATGAAATAAGAACAGATCAAGCACTGGGGTCAATGTAATCAACTCACCCCCTCCTCCCCAAATTTCAGGCCTTGTGCCTATAGTAGAAAGGATTATTATTATTATTATTATTATTATTATTATTATTATTATTATTATTATCATTGCCAGTGCCACTGGATTGGCTCCTGTGCAGGTGGCATGTAAAATACACCATTTTGAGTGTGGCCGTTGCCAGTACTGCCTGACTGGCCTTCGTGCCAGTGGCACGTAAAAGCACCCACTACACTCTTAGAGTGGTTGGCGTTAGGAAGGGCATCCAACTGTAGAAACTCTGCCAAATCAGATTGGAGCCTGGTGTTGCCATCCGGTTTCACCAGTCCTCAGTCAAATCATCCAACCCATGCTAGCATGGAAAGCAGACGTTAAACGATAATGATGATGATGATTGTTATTGTTATTATTATTATTATTATTTTGTTACATGGTATTTATGTTGTTACTGGTTTAATTACTCTTCTTATCAGACCACAACCCTTGTTCCATGATTAGAAACATTTTTTGTTCTCCCTCAAACCATGACCTTCTGCCTATGTTAGAAATGATTATTATTGAAGTGGAGGAATGGTAGGAGTAATAGAATGCTAAACCTACATCCCTTTACGTTATGAGTTCAAGTTCTGCTGTGGACACTTTATCTTTTAATCCTCCAAAATTCATAAATAGGTAAAGGGTAAATGACCATGGGATTGCACCTAGAAATTTTACCCTCTGAGGCACAAGTCTGGGCAAGGTTGTTTATGAAGATCAGTAGTTGCCCATGTATACCAGCCTCCCCTCTTCACACCAGTGATGTTATCCAAGGGAAAGGCAAAGGCAATTACAGCTTGGCCCCAGTGATGTCGCAACTCATTTCTACAGCTGAGTGAACTTGAGCAACATGAAATAAAGTGTCTTGCTCAAGAACACAACACACAGCCCAGTCTGGGAATCGAACTCACTACCTCATGATTGTGAGCCTGACGTTCTAACCACTGAGCCATGTGCCTTCATCATAAATTCATAAATAGGTATTTGTAATGTATTAGGGGGTAGGAAGTGATGTACCAGTAATACACTTGGGATAAGAACTCAATTGACATTAGTCATTTGTACAATGTGTGGCATTAAAAAAGTTTTTAATCATCATCATCATTATTACTATCATTAAGCTGGTGAGTCACAGAATTGTTAGCATGCCAGACAAACTGGTTACTGACATTTCATCTGTCTTTACGTTCTGGGTTCAAATTCCATCAAGGCTGACTTTGTCTTTCATCCTTTCATGATCAATAGAATAAATGTCAGATGAGCACTGGATGGCTTGATGTAATCAACTTGCCCCCTCACACAAAAGCCTCTAAGTTCAAATTACCCCAAGGTTGACTTTACCTTTCATCCTTTTGGGGTAGATGAAATTAAGTACCAGCAAAACACTGGGGTAAGTGTAATCAACTAGTTCCCTCCCCCAAAAATTTCAGGCCTTGTGCCTTTAGTAGAAAGGCTTATTATTATTATTATCATTATTATTATTGTTGTTGTTGTTGTTGTTGTTGTTATTATTTAAGGTGGTGAGCTGGCAGAATTGTTAGCACACCAGGTAAAATGCTTCGCAGCATTTTGTCTGTCTTCATGTTCTGAGTTCAAATTGCACTGAGGTCACTTTTGCCTTTCATCCTTTCAGGGTCGATAAAATAAGTAGCAGTCAAGCACTGAGTCGATGTAATCAACTTACCTCTTCCCCAAAATTGCTGGACTTGTGCCAAAATTTGAAACCACTATTGTTGTTGGTGGGATTGAATGGCCACTTGTTGTTTATGCTGTGAAGTTTGGTGAAGGAAAGGTTACTCAGCCTCTAGAAATCATACCTAGAATATCATGACATATGCAACAATAGAATTGGCTGAGGGCTGGGGGTTTCTCTATTGCTGCATGTGACAGATGACAGGAGATTACAACAATGGTGAGAGACACTTTGAGATCTTGAAAAAAAAGAAACTGACATAACATAATGATGATTTAGTAATACCAGGAGGCACTAGATGTCATAATTAGAAAAGCACCGGCCGAAACATCTTGCTGGTATTTAGTTGTTCACCCGGAGGTTATGTCCCTCCATCAACTTTGCTTTTCACAAACCAAGAAGGGAGCTTCTATGCAGTTGCTTAACTCACTAGAAATAGCAGCCAGAAAGCCGGCAAGCTGGCAGAAACGTTAGCACGCAGGGCGAAATGCTTAGAGGTATTTCGTCTGCCGCTACGTTCTGAGTTCAAATTCTGCCGAGGTTGACTTTGTCTTTCATCTTCTTGGGGTTGATAAATTAAGTACCAGTGAAATACTGGGGTTGATGTAATTGACTAGTCCCCTTCTCCAAAATTGCAGACCTTGTGCCTTTAGTAGAAAGGATTATTATTATTATTATTATTATTATTAAGGTGGTGAGCTGGCAGAATTGTTGGCAAACTGGACGAAATGCTTAGTGGTATTTCACCTGTTGCTACATTCTGAGTTCAAATTCCACCGAGGTCGACTTTGCCTTTCATCCTTTCGGGGTCAATAAATTAAGTACCAGTTGAATGCTGGGGTCACTGTAATTGACACATCCCCTCCCCCAAAATGGCTGCCCTTGTGGCAAATTTGAAACCATTATTATTATTATTATTATTATTATTATTATTATTATTATTATTATTACTATTATTATTATTATTAAGGCGGCAAGTTGGCAGAACCGTTAGCATGCCGGGCAAAATGCTTAGCGGTATTCCACCCATAGCAACATTCTGAGTTCAAATTCCGCTGAGGTTGACTTTGCTTTTTATTCTTTCAGGGTTAATAAATTAGGCACCAGTGAAACACTGAGGTCGATGTAACCAACTAGTCCCCCTCCCCCGAATTTCAATCCTTGTGCCTTTAATAGAAAGGATTATTATTATTATTATTATTATTATTATTATTATTATTATTATTATTATTATTATTATTATTATTATTATAGGTGTTAAGGTGGTAAGCTGGCAGAGTCATTACCAGGCTGAACAAAATGCCTAGTAGCATTTCATCTGTCTTTATGTTCTGAGTTCAAATTCCGCTGAGGTTGACTTTTCTTTTCATCTTTTCAAGGTCGATGCAGCCAACTTACTCCTTCCCTCAAAATTGCTGGCCTTGTGTCAAAATTTGAAACCGTCATTATTATCATTATTGAGGTTAGATTGGCAGAATTGCGAGAGCATTGAAGAAAATGGCTTGGTCTGGTTCTTTCATCATTTTGGGGTTCATGAAATACAGTATCAGTCAAGCAGTAGGGTTGATATAATCAATTAAACACCTCCCCATCAAATTTCTGGCCTTGTGCCTATGATAGAAATTATTATTATTATTGTTTTAATTAATGATGGTAGCCAGTGCATAATGAAAGGCAAGGGGAGTGAGTAAATTAAAGGGAAATAGAATAAAAGACAGACAGGGGACAAGGAAAGGTCTGTGGTGTTGGTAGTGGAACTGGTAATCTGATGGTGCTGGTGGAAATGATGATGATGATGATGATGGAAATAGTGGTGGCTGTGGCAGTGTAGTGGTGGTGGTGGTGGTGGTGGTATCTGTGGCAGTGTGGCGGTGGTGGGTTGGGCAGCAGTTGCAATCTTGGAATCTTGAACTAGTTCTTTCACATCATAAACCATCAACGAAAGAGTTTTTCGAAATTGAATTTCTTAACAAGGAATACTAGTATTGATTTTAATAATAACAACCACAACAACAACAACAACAACAACAACAATAGTAACAACACAAATGATGATGATGATGATGATGATGATTACTGGCATAGTCTAAATGTGCTACAGATCTATTTCTGATGACAGCAGTGTTGAGTCAGAAGCACACGGTTGGTTCTACTGGTTTACAATCAGTATTTCCAACAACTTAGAACAAAATCAATATTAAGATAATGATAACAACAACAACAACAACAACAACACAATCACTACCACTATCACCACCACCACCACCACCACCATTACCAATAATAATGATAATAATAATAATAATAATGATAATAATAATAATAATGACAGCAGCAGTATTAATAGTGTTAGCAATAATAAAAGTCACGGCGGTGGTGGCAATAGTGGTGGTGGTGGTGGTGGTAGTAGTAATTGCTGTTGTTGTTGTTATAGAGAAATAAAAGAAAGGAAGGAGAATTCGCAGAAATATAATTTATCTTTTATTGGATCTATGCAACTTCCGATGGTTTTGATTAGAGGTTGAAAAAGTGTGTGTGTATATGTGTGTATGTAAATATGTGTCTAAGTGTATGTGTGTGTGAGAGAGTGTGTATATTGGCAGACATGATGGTGGAGGCGAGGGTGGGAGCTAAGTGAGTGGGTGGGTGGGGTGGTTATGTATCGAGGTAAAATACATAAAAATATATTACTGATGTTAATATTCAAATTGAATATATGTGGATTATGTATGTATGGTCAGATCTATATATTGTGTATATATATGTGTGTGTATGTGTGTGTGTGTGTGTTTGTGTTGAATTGTAGTTTGGCATTGAAACCTAAATTATGTATATTGTATATGTTTTTATATGTGTGTATTTACATATGTATATTTGTGTTTGTATGTATTCATGTATGTATGTATATCTTTGTATGTATATGAATATGTGGTCATCTGTTTGTGCGTCTGTGCCAGTGTCTGTGTTGATATCTAAATATTAAAATTACATATATTGTGTCTATGTATGTATTGTGTGTGTGTGATTGTGTTATGCATCTATACACATTATAAATATATAAGTTACTAGCTTCAGATTTTATGATGATGATGTGTATGCATGCACATACACGCATATATTTATGTGTGTATGTGTTCATGTATCTCTGTCTCTCTCTTTCTCTCTCTCTCTTCTCTCCCTCTCTCTCAATATATATATATATATATATATATATATATATATATATATATATGTATGTATGTATGTATGTATGTATATATATATATATATAATATATATATATATGTATGTATGTATGTATATATATATAATATATATATATATATGTATGTATGTATGTATGTATATATATATATATATATATGTATATATGTATATATGTATATATATATATATAATATATATATATATATATATATATATATATATATATATGTATATATGTATATACATATATATATTATATTAAATAAATTATGTATATATATATATTATATTATATTTTATATATAAATTATGCATATATATATATATATATATATGTATGTATGTATGTATATATGTATATACATATATATATTATATTAAATAAATTATGTATATATATATATTATATTATATTTTATATATAAATTATGCATATATATATATATATATATATATATATATATATATATATATATATATATATATATATATATATGTATATATATATATATATATATATATATATATATATACGTGTATATATAATACTTTTATTCTATGCACTGTTTTCTAACAATGGGATTTTTGTCAGAGTTTATATATTTCTGTAATTCCATTCGTAGAATAATAATAATTTTAAAAAAGAAAATTTGCAAAGAAGAAAATAACCAATATAATTAATATCCCAAGTATTTAATTATTAATTACTTATTCTTCTTTTGCTTAGAACTTCACACTATTTTGAAATGCAGCTACTAGAATTCGTTTCAGCTTAATTTAAAATCTTTGACTAGATGTAAATAAATACATTTAATTATTCAATTATTTTGTTGTGTAGATCGACTTAGTTTTAATTATGAATTTAAAGTATTCAAAACTTGATCCAAATTCATATATAGAGCCACATGCATGTTTGTCTGTGTGGGTGTATACATGTGTGTGTGTATATATATATATATATATATATATATATATATATATATATATATAATATATATACACACGCACACACACACATACACACACGTCATCGTCATCGTGACTAGCATCACAATTATAAATCCATACATGTATATAGAAGTATATATAGAAACGTATATCCAACAATACAGAACAATATGTTATTTATACAGAAAGTTATATAGAATAGTATCTAAAACTATGTATAGAATAATATCTACAGCATTAAATGAAATGATATACATGTGTATAGAATTTTACATAGAATTACTGACCAGTCTATCAGATCATATGTGATAGTGTATGTGTGTGTATATATATATATATATATATATATATATATATATATATATATACATATATATATATATATACACACACATACATATAATCACAATGAAGATATTTAAACCTCTTATAGGGATATTTTATCCAAAATACACTGGTTTAATATATTATATTTTGAAGAGATATTTCTTCAATGAATATATAATATATAATATCGTAAAATATCAAACATAATTATCAAGTTAGAAAACAGAGAGACCTAATGGATACAAATTAATTTATTCATTACTTAACATATTCACCTACAACTGCTTCATTTCACAAACAAAATTGAAATTACAAAACATATATAAATATATAATTTTGCATTTTCAATGCCTAGTATGGAAAATCATCATGGTGTACAAAGGACAATAAGGATTACATCAGGATAAGTTTGGAATACTGGGTTGGACAGTTTGACAGTTTCAAGAACTACACTGTGTTCCATTGTCTACTTCAGCATGATTTCTATGGCTAGAAGCTCTTCCCAGTGCCAACTGCTTTGCAGCTTGCACTGTGTGCTCTTTTCATGCAACCAGCACTAGTGAGGTCACCATGGAGTTTGCAAGGTCCCCTTCAGCTGAGTGGAGCTACAACAGACAAGGAGGTGGCTTTCGAATATGGGATAAAGGGTTATAACGATAGAGAAGAGACCAGAACATTATCATTTGTTTATTTTATGTCTGTTTTTTTCACGAGCTATTGAAGTATTGGCAGGCATGAGTGTGTGGTAAGAAGTTTGGTTCCCAACCACATAGTTCTGGGTTCAGTCCCTCTGTGTGATACCAAAGTGTCACTCAGTATCTTCTGCTATAAAGGCCAGTTAGTTGATTTGGTAGACAAAACCCGAAAGAAATGTCGCATGTGCACATGTGTCTGCGTATTTACTGATTGTTTATTTAGGCTTGTTACTCTACAAAGTCTTGCAGATAAATTGAGACAATTTTTACAATGCGTAAAACTGGTTATAAATACTAAAATAATGGTAGTAGACAGATATAATTTTAATGTAACATTTATTACTCAATATGGTCACTCTTTTGGGCAATTACTGCCTCCAAATGAGAACAAAATTGTTTTGCAGCTGCCACAACCTCCACCTTCTTGATTTTGTGTGTTGCATGCACAATGCATGTCTTCAAACTGTTGTCACTCAAGTGTGGTGAAGCATTGGTCCTTGCTTGAAGTATGCCTCATAAAAAGTAATCGAGAAGGTTGAGATTTGGGCTATTACTGGCCCAGATGTTGGCCCTCACAAAAAATGGCACCTTCTCACTAAGGAAGGCCTGTGTTGCTTTTGACTCATGGTATGGTACAGAATCCTGGATGAACACCACATTGTCAAGCCCAAACTTCTGCTCCATCCAAGGTAACAGAGAGTTCTTCAGGATGTCCAGATATTCCTTTGTGTCGATCTTCAAGCCAGACTCAATGACTTGTGGATCCATAACACTCCCATCACTTGCCACAGCTCCAAATACCATGACAGAGGCAGGATTCTTAGTCTCAAGTACAGGAGGAAAATCAGAAGGGTTGTATACAATCACTCAAGAATTTTTGCAATTCACATCAGCGTCCACAGTGAACTTCTTCTCGTCCACAAACAAGAGTTTTTCCTGCACCTTGAAGCTTGATGAATGACAAAAGCTTTGGGCTTCTCTCAGCTTTGATTGCTTTGGCTTTGGCTGTTAGGTGACAGCGTCATCAAACTTAGCTAGTCATGCCAAGATTCCTGTTCACAGTTCTGGACACTGTGGAAAGGGACACATTGCATTTCTTTGGAAGAGTTGTCATGGATGTGGATGGGTTGGCTTCAATTGAGCATTTGAGGACAGCAAGAAACTTTGGATTGCGCTTGGAATCACTTTGAGTCTTGTGATCTTTTCTGTCATTCTTTCCCCTCTTCATTAGATTATCTATACAGGTGAGAAACTGTTGCTTTTGGAAATTTCATAAACTTAACAATTTTATTGGCTGTGTACCCAGCACACATCAAAACAACAATGGGAGAACGGTTTTGTTGTTCCATGACTTTATGTTGTTGAATCAGTTCACTATTCACCTGAAAAATAAAGAGGAGGATCAGATTTCCAAGCAAGAAAAGTTTTGTCAAAAAAAAAGGAAATGTTAAACCCACTAAGTCCAACTCCTTAAAATTGGTCTCAATTTATCTGCAAGACCTTGTACAGTGTTCATAGTGTGTAGTTACTTTGTCAGACAAGAATAACTGAGATAGTTTGTCTTTCCTGAAGAAGTGACTGTAACTGGAAACTCTCGGGTAACAAGTCATTGGTCTGACTAAAATAAACAACTGCAATTCACATTTGTATTGGATATTTCTAGGTCATTACTTAATAAAGGATATATATATATATCCTCCTCATCATCATTTAATGTCCACTTTTCCATGCTTGCATGGATCAGATGGAGTTTATTGGATGCAGATTTTCTATGGCTGGATGCTCTTCCTGTCTCTAACACTCACTTGTTTCCAAGCTAAGTAATATTACCCCATGGCCAGACATGTTTTCACAAATAGACTGGAAATGAAAGACACTCATTTACAACTATCATGCATTGTCAAGATGAGGTGCAAACATGCACACATAGACACACATACACATATGTGCACACAATAACATGCACACACACACACACACACACATGCATGATGGTCTTCTTTCAGTTTCTTTCTACCTAATTCACTCCCAAGAGTTTGGTTGGCCCAGGGCTATAATAGTAGGCAGTTACCCAAGGTGCCATACAGTGGCTGGGGAGCAAACTTCTTACTACACACACACACACACACACACACACACACACACACACATATTGGGTCATCCCATAAATAATGCAGTTTTTTAAATTGCATGAACTAAAAGTTGGAGGGGGACAGGGTAAACTAGCTGCATCAATTTGCTATAATGCAGGTAGTAATTTTACCTTGTACGTATTCTTAGTGCAAGTTTAGAAGAGTGCAGTTCAATTCAAACAGTTATTTTTTCAAAGATATAATAGAAGTGACAAAGGTGTATATTCAGCATATTTTGCTTTATGAGTTCAATAACAGCAACAACACAACAGAAAGTGCAAGGGATATTAATGCAGTATATGGGGATCAGACAATAAGGATAAGCTAGTGTCAATGGTGGTTCCAGAAATTCTGAGCCAGAAACTACAGCCTAGAAGAGAAGCCTCATCCTGGACCCAAACCACAGTAAATTGCCTATCAATGGTGTATATACATTAAATATGCTACATAGATGTCTATTTTAATTTAATACTGCTTCAGTTGCATACATCGAATTATATGAACTATTTTTCTAATTGGAAAAATGATTTTGTTTTTGTTGAATACATTATGAGTAATATTTATGATAGGAATATATTTTATGAAAAAAAAAAACAATATTTGCATAAAATGAATCTATTCAAGGTCCATTTTGTGATGGGAGTGGTGAGATAATTACAGGATATTGGTTGTAGAGAACTGCTAATTTATTTTCATTCGGGGAAGATTACATATATATATATATATATATATATATATATATATATATATATATATATATATATATATATATGTTATATATATTCACGTACACACACACAAACACTCATCAATATTTAAGGACTATGTGAATGGAATTTGATAGAATTGTGTCTCTTGAGTTTGAAGCAATAAAATTTTAGATTTATTAAGGTATACAGTGTTCAATATACAATATATTTTTGGACAACTTTATTCTAAACTATGGTTAAGGAAGAATGTGCATACACACTCTCTCTCTCTCTCTCTCTCATACACACATACACACACACACACACACACACACACACACACACACACACATTGAAAATATAACTGATTGAATTGTGTCTCTTGATTTTTCATGCAATAAATGAAGGTCGTTGCCAGTGCCGCTGGACTGGCTCCTGTGCAGGTGGTACGTAAAAAACACCATGTTGAGCATGGCCGTTGCCAGTACCGCATGACTGGCCCTCGTGCCGGTGGCACGTAAAAGCACCCACTACACTCTCGGAGTGGTTGGCATTAGGAAGGGCATCCAGCTGTAGAAACTCTGCCAGATCAGATTGGAGCCTGGTGCAGCCATCCGGTTCACCAGTCCTCAGTCAAATCGTCCAACCCATGCTAGCATGGAAAGCGGACGTTAAACGATGATGATGATGATGATGATGATGAAATGTGGAAGCCTTTCTTGTGTGTGTTTGTGTTTGTTCCCCGTCACCACTTAACAGTCAGTGTTGGTTTGTTTATGTCCCCATAACTTAGCAATGTGGCCAAAAAGACCGATAGTATTCTTTTATTCTATTACTTGTTTCGGTCATTTGACTGCAGTCATGCTGGAACACTGCCTGAAAGGGTTTTTTAGAAGAAGAAATCAACCCCAGTAAGCCTTGTAAGCCTATCACTATTCTATTGATCACTTTTGCTGAACCACTAAGTTATGGGGACGTAAATGCACCAACATCGGTTGTCAAGCAATGGTGGGGGACAAACACAGACACAAAGATACACTCACATAAATACACGCACACACACACACACACACGTATGACAGGGTTCTTAAAGTTTCCATCTGCCAAATCCACTCACAAGGCTTTGGTTGGCCTGAGACTATAGTAGAAGACACTTGCCCAAGGTGCCACGCAGTGCGGCTGAACCCAGAACCATGTGGTTGGGAAGCAAGCTTCTTACCACACAGCCATGGTTGTGTCTCTCAGTATGGTATAAGTACCAGACTTAAATACTGAAGTCAATTTGTTTAACTAAAATCCCTCAAGGTGGCACTCCAGCACCGTTGCAGTCCAATAGCTGAAATGGGTAAAAAATAACTTACATACAAAAAGAAATGAATACATAACATAAATATCTTTCATGTATTTTGCATAGTTGTGTCATATCAATGATATATACATTTGTAAATTACAGGTCGTTACTCAGCACAATGTGAAATGTATTGGAATGATTTTGTTGTCTAATCAAATACATTATGAAGAAAATATATGACATTAAATTGAAAAGTCTGATAAAGGAAATACATTAGAATATAAACTAGAACATACATTATTATAGGATAAAATTTAAAATCGATTAAAGTAAAAATAAGAGGAAATATAAGTTTGTATAGTTTGAAATAGTTGTTGGTTCAATTAGAGGGTAAGTTCTGATAAAGTTAACTGCAGTCAAATAATTTTAATGAAACTTAATAATTAAATAAACATAATTAATGGTGGGACAGTAATTGAGTCTAAGGTTAAGTAATTAATTGAATGCATCAAATGATGTACTCTTCGAGATTCTACAAGTCCTGGGTTTATCATTTACTGTTGTGTTGTTTGTATGATGGATCATTATTAAATTTCATTGCTATAATAATAATTAAAATATTTGTTGTTCTTTGTGGAAATAAACTATATGTGGAAAATGTTGTCTTGGTAGAAGTAGATATCAGGCAATCTAAAGGTTAGTGGAAGTACACTAATTTACTAGATATGTGTGGAGCTTTTTGGTCAGTAAATTGATTATTCTGAAATAAAATTTGTTTGAAAGATTCTAATATTCTAAAAATCTTCTGTCTGCAATATGAAATAAATTCCAAGTGTCAGTTAAGTACTTTAAAGGTGTAAAAATAGATTATTATAAGATTTGAGGTGCACAGCTGACAAAATGCTTCATTGTTTCTGTAAGTTTTGTAAAGGAGAAAATTTTCTGTCTTAAGTAACAGATGTATTAGTTTACTTTGAATTTCAAATATAGGTCAATAGTGAGTGTGTCACCTTTTCTGTTCTATATTTTAATTTCTGAACATTTTTGTGTGAGGGAGAGAGAGTGAGTGACTAGGGATGTTAATAAAACCTTCTTTTGGATATATTGGCTATAAACCTTAAAAAATTGAGGCCAACTTGGTGTTGACCATAGTGCAATAAACTAATTCTTTTAACTTTACATCTGCTTCAGTGGAAAATTGCAAGTGTTAATACAATTACAGTTAGATGTATAACAATTGGAAGATAACTTTGATAGGTTTCGACTATGTCTAACTTCATAGCACCACCTGGTAAAGACTATATTTCTTCCTTTGTTTTTTTTTTTGTCAATATAGTAGAGTTCACTAGTGTGTATGTAAGTGACAAATATCCATTTTGTTTCACTAATATTTGACAAACCTAACTTGATAAAACTTCAGAATTATTCTCTCTGTGTGTGTAAATATAGTCT
>NC_142940.1:17248604-17291104 GCF_046866305.1 Octopus bimaculoides | reverse complement strand
TAGCCATGTCATATTGCCAGCATCCAAACATCCAAGCTCAATCATCTCATTCTGGCAGTGTGGATAGAAGACTTCACATCTAGATTATTGGGTCATTCCCTAGCCTTAGTAACCAGTCCTGATGCTACTCTAGTACCCTTATCTATTTCAAGTAACACACTTAAAAGATCCTGAACCAGGCGAGGCGTTGTGTTCTTGAGCAAAACACTTCATTTCACGTTGCGACAGTCCACTCAGCTGGCAAACATGAGTGATCCTGCGACAGACTGGCGTCCCATCCAGTTTCCATGCCATGGAAACTGGGAAACCGTCCCTTATGAGTCAGTATGACACAAAAAGGTAACTTTACTTTTATTACTTACAGTGGTTTTGAATGTAAGATTTATTAAAACTGTATCTCAAAATGTATTCCAGTCTACCATTTTATTCTACTTCAGATGAATAAAGATAGAGAAATAAAATTATGTAATCTGACTTTTCTTTCGAAGAAATTTAGGTGGAAATTAAAACAAAATCCCCTTTCCCCTACTCCAATGTTGTTAGTAAAAATTTCTTATGTAATAAGAGTCCTAATTATATTTGGGTGATTAAAGCATTTTCACCACAAGGTCCAGTCCTTCTTGCGGAGGTGGGGAAGAGGTATTGGCCTGCGCGTCTTAATGACCCTGGGAGCTATGCCAGTGGAGTGCAAGCCTCCAGTAAGGCCTCCCATGCTTGACAGGCCAAGGGATAGATGCCTGACTAATATGGCTCACCTCTTCCCAGAAGTATAAATGGGTTTGTTTAAAGACATCATCTCTACAAAGGAAAAAACCTAAGTTACAGAAACATTGATGGCAATTCAAAACTAACAGGAACTGAGAAAGGAACGCCTTACAGATCAGTGTCAAAAACAGGGGAGAAAAGTTGTTCATGGCCTCATGCTCCAAGGGGAAGGGATTTAAAAAAAAAATCTTTTATACTTTGCTTCAGTCATTAGACTGGGGCACAGCCTTGAGAAATTTTAGTCAAACTAATCAACCCCAGTACTTGTTTTCTTTTTAAGCCTCGTACTAATTCTATCAGTCTCTTTTGTTGAACTACTTAGTTATAGGGATGTAACCAAACACTAGCTGTCAAACGATGGTAGGAGGACACACACACACACACACACACGTATATATATATATATATATATATATATATATATATATATACACACATGATGGGCTTCTTTCAGTTTCTGTCTACCAAATCCACTCACAAGGCTTTCGTTGGCCCAAGGTTATAGTAGAAGACATTTGCCCAAGGTACCATGCAGTGGGACTGAGCCTGGAACCATGTGAAGCAAACTCCTTACCACACAGCCATGCCTTAAAATGTAATTTTGGCTCCAGAATAAATGAGTCATACAAGCACTGGCAAAACGCAAACAACGCATGCAAACACAATATTTATAAAATTAAATGTAAAGAACATGTTATATGGCTGGGGTTTAGAAGAAGGAAACTATAAAGGCCAAATACTGACACTGGCTCCTGTGTCAACCATGAAATATTTGGAAGAGTCGATATCCTTAATAAGTCCAGTATGGTAGCTGAAACTAGCTAAACTAATTTCTTTGGGACTTGAAACTCTCTTCCCAGAGAGTTTCAAGTCTCACATTACACACCGGTGACAGACAATCCAGGTGGTTGTTAGATAAGTACTTTCCTTTAAGACCTTACAACTAATATGATGGGCCATTATCTTTTTGTTTTTGTTTAATTAATTAGCATTATTAATGGGACACCATGGCCATAGGTAGAAAGATGTTTGAATCACTCGAAGAAACATATTCAGTTCTTGTTAGTTGATACTGATTTTTGATATAAAACTGAAACATGCCTTTTACTCATTTTAGTCATTGGACTTTGGTCATACTGGGGCACTGCATTGAAAAGTTTAGTCAAAACAAATCAACCTCAGTATTTATTTTGAAGTCTGGCACTACTTCTATTGGTCTCTTTTGCCAAACCACTAAGTTATGGGGTTGTAAACAAATCAACACTGGTTGTCAAGTGATGGTGTGGGGACAAACCCAAACACACACATATATGATAGGCTTCCACACAGTTTCCATCTACTAAATTCATTCCTAAAGCATTAATTAACCCAGGATTATTTTGGAAGACACTTGACCAAGGTACTACGCTGTGGGACTGAACCCAAAACTACATGGCTGCAAAGTGAGTTTCTCAAACATACAGCAGAATAAAATGGTAAATGTCCCTTTTACTGTTTTAGAAAAACAAACTATAAAGACTTTGGTGGATGTTGGAATTGGGAAGCACCAATAAGTTGGAATTTTTCCATTTTGACAGGGATTTTTCAGATTGTTTTTTTCATGGTGCCCTTGGAAATGCTCTGGACTATATTTTTAACAAAAAAAAAAAAAAAAAGAGCAAAAAATGTTTTTTTTTTTTTACCTCCACCCCATCTTCCCCTCTCTGGATCGATTTTGGTTGATTTTGTGGGCACTTAAAAAACTATAGAAGCTTTTTGCGGTAAGAAAAAAAAGTAAATATTTTCAGATGATTTAAGGGAGATTTGACTGTAGTTTCTAGCATATCCCATGACCAGTAAAGTTTGGGGTTGATAAAAATTATAAATTTTCAAATTTTTTTACTAAAAAGATAGTCCAGAGCATTTTCAAGGGCATCGTGAAAAAAAATCTGAAACATTTCTGTCAAAACAGAGAAATTCCAACTTGGTGCTTCCTAAGACCAACATCTGCCAAGACTTCTTCACAATCCACTATGAGGACAAAAGCATCACAAACAGACATTACACATCTAAAACGACCTACACTATTTACAATCACAACTAAACTCCCTATAGTGATCATACAGCCAGTATCCAAGAAATTGATGGAGTACATACGCAAGTGACCAAATTAAAAAGCTATCATTCCAGACATGGATAAAAGAGGGAGATTCATGGAGATGAAGGACATGGTCATTTATAACCTTTTCTATTATACTTGAGACAATTGGAATTATTATTCAGTTTTTACTTCCATTTAAAAATGTCATCATGATGGACAGTGGCATCACAATCATGTTCATCATCATTGTCTTAATGTTCACTATTCCATACTTGCACAAGCTGGACGGAGTTTATTGAGGCATGACCAGGCATATTCTCACAGAATATTGGAAATGGCACTGTTTTTAATGATAGTGAGAATCATTTACAAACATCACGCAATGTTAAGATAAGGAGACACAAATATACATTCACATACACACTTATATACATATATACAACAGGCTTCTATCAATTTCAGGTCCACTCACGAGGCCATGATTAATTTGGGGCTATAGTAGAAGACACTTGCTCAAGGTGCCATGCAGTGGGACTGAACCCAGAACCATGTGGTTGGGAAGCAATCTTCTTAACCAAACAACCATGCCTGCACTGATCGTTGTATTATTTTGCTTTTCAAATATTTGTCCAATGGTTTACTTGAAAAGTTCATTGAAATAATTCCAATGTTATTTCTTTTTTGCTTTTTGTCTTTCTCTGCTTCAAAATACATAAGTATTTAGACAAAAAAAAAAAAGAAAGAAAAAATAGAACCCCCACCCCAGTCAAGTTTAGAGAGAACAGATTGTGGAATTAAGGGATCCTTAACAAGAGAATGTAATGGTGTGAGATGAGATAAAGTTATGTGATGGTGTGATTGCTTCAGTGTTTTAAAGTGAAGTTTAATGTCAAGACTATTATTAAAATAATCTCTGACAGTAGCTACATGGCCACTTACTAAACCAGCAACCTTTGGGACCATCCACTCCCCAGCTGAATATGACCTGAAATATTAGTAACTTATCAAACAGTCTCAGAAAGAGAGGCTTTGATCTCAACTGGTGAGAATATAGCTTAGTGAAACTACTACAAGGAAAAATATGAGGTGATGTTATCTACCATGTCTATTTGTCACTCAGAAAATTTGACAAGTTGTATGTTCGTACAGCTGCCTCTGTTAATGGCTGATTTTCGTTCTCAGACTCTACCATCAAAGCTAATAAAACCAATAATGAAAGGCCAAATTCTTTACAAAGAACATAATAAAGTGCATTGAACAGAAGTAGGACAATGAAGATGATAAAACTCTTTACATCCCAACCACCAAAGAAAAAAAAAAGAACCCTTAATTTCACTGTTATCCTTCATCATACCATTTGAAACACTAGAGGGGGGCATCAGAAAACTACAGCAGAAACAGATGTTGATGATGATGGTAATTAGTCCTAGTTCTGCCCTTCAGACCTATGAGTAAAGGTATTCTAGCAATACTATACTTGTATATAATATATTTAATGTAATTGATTTGTTCATGAACCCCCCCCCCCCAAATATCCCCGTGTCTGAAACAGCTATAGTGAACCTCAGCCTATACATGTTATTCATCATCATCATGGTTTAACGTCTGCCTTCCATGCTAGCATGGGCTGGATGATTTCACTGAGGACTGGCAAACCAGAGGGCTGCACCAGGCTCCAATCTGATCTGGCAGAGTTTCTACAGCTGGGTGCCCTTCCTAACGCCAACCACTCCAAGAGTGTAGTGGGTGCTTTTATGTGCCAGCATTCGAAACCTTCCCTACATTGGATCTGGCCATGAACTGTGGACCACAAACTGCATACCAGAATATACGTGTGTGTGATTTTACCTATACATGGATACTTATATTGATCAGTCCATGTGCATGTATATGTAAGTGATAGCACAAGTTCGTATATACATTAGTATGTATGTGAGTATCCACATATACTCTTGAGACACAGATATGCTGCTCTCGACCCTACCTTGGTGTCCTTATTATTAAAATATTTTCATTCTATAGGAGGTCCTGCAAATAATTAACAATTATATATATATATATATATATATATATAGGGGCGTAGGAGTGGCTGTGTGGTAAGTAGCATGCTTACGATCCACATGGTTCTGGGTTCAGTCCCACTGCGTGGCACCATGGGCAAGTGTCTTCTACTATAGCCTTGGGCCGACCAAAGCCTTGTGAGTGGATTTGGTAGACGGAAACTGAAAGAAGCCTGTCGTATATATGTATACATATATATATATATATATGTATATGTGTGTACATGTCTGTGTTTGTCCCCTCCAACATCACTTCACAACCGATGCTGGTGTGTTTACATCCCCGTAGCTTAGAGGTTCAACAAAAGAGACCGATAGAATAAGTACTAGGCTTACAAAGAATAAGTCCTGGGGTCGATTAGCTTGACTAAAAAGGCGGTGCTCCAGCATGGCCACAGTCAAATGACTGAAACAAGTAAAAGAGTAAAGATATACATATATATATATATACTTTATTATTAAAACAACAAAAACATCACAAAAAAACTGCTACTCAGAGTTTCACGCTCCTGTTTGTTGGGCAGTTATGATCAAGCTGCCTGACAAATGGAAACATGAAACTCTGAGTAGCAGTTTTTTGTGATGTTTTTGCAGCTTTAATAATAAAGCATATTACTCTACCTCTGGTATTTGAGTACTATTTTCCCCCACCTTGTTTCACATTTATGTGCTTACTCTGGTGTGTATGTGTGTATATATATATATATATATATATATATATGTTTTGTGTATACAGTTTATATTATGGACTGTGTCCTCACCTTGTTTGTTGCTTTTACTAAGTCTCGGCTGTCGTACACTCCAGCCTTCTTCAGAAGTCTTGTGTGGCACTCAGCTGTATCAAAATTTCAAACCTAACCCCTTGATTCAAAACGCCTGAAGAGGGCTGGAGCATACAACAGCCAAAACAAAATGAAAGCAACAATCAAGATGAGGACACTAGCCTGATTAATATAAATAGTGTACATAACATAAATTCGAAGGAGATTTGGTTGCTATTTCTAGTCAGTCTAGTCAATTATATCAACCTCAATACACAACTGGTACTTATTTTATCAATCTGGAAAGGAAGAAAGGCAATGTTGACCTTGGCAAGATTTGAACTCAGAACATGAATCGGAAGAAATGCTGTAAAGTATTTTATCCAATATACTAAAGATTCTACCAGCTTGGTGGGAGGGGTTTATTTGATTAAACTGAGCCCAGAGATATGAAAGGTAAAGCTGTCCTCAATGGAGGTTTGAACTCAGAATGTAAAGAGTCTGAACAAATATTGTAACGCGTTTATTCTGATGCTCTAACAATTCTCTTTTACTTGTCTCAGTCATTTGACTGTGGCCATGCTGGACCACTGCCTTTATAGTCGAGCAAATTGACCCCAGAGCTTATTCTTTGTAAGCCTAGTACTTAATCTATCGGTTCTTTTGCCGAACCGCTAAGTTATGGGGATGCAAACACACCAGCATCGGTTGTCAAGTAATGCTGGGGACAAACAGACACACAAACATATACACACACACACATATATATATATATATATATATATATATATATATATATATACACGATGGACTTCTTCCAGTTTCCATCTACCAAATCCACTCATAAGGCTTTGGTCAGCCCGAGGCTATAGTAGAAGACACTTGCAAAGGTGCTACACAGTGGGACTGAACCCAGGACCATGTGGTTGGTAAGCAAGCTACTTACCACACTGCCACTCCTGCGCCTATTCTGCTGAAATATTTATAAAATATTGGTTTCAAATTTTGTCACAAGACCAGCAATTTTGGGGAAGGGGCTAAGTCGATTATATCGACCCCATAATTCAACTGATACTTATTTTATTGACTCCTGAAAGGATGAAAGGCAAAGTCGGCCTCAGCACAATTTGAACTTAGAAAAATAAGGATGGACGAAATGTCACTATGCATTTTGTCTGGTGTGCTAATGGTTCTACCAGCTTACTGCCCTAAATATTTATAAAGTATTAATATTAATAATAATCCTTTCTACTACAGGCCTGAAATTTTGCAGGAGGGGACTAGTAGATTATATCGACCTTAGTGTTTCACTGGTATTTAATTTATTGACCCTGAAAGGATGAAAGGCAAAGTCAACCTCAGCGGAATTTGAACTCGGAACAAAGATATGCTAACGATTCTGCCAGCTCACCACCTTACTACTACTACTACTGCTACTACTACTTCTACTACTATTACTACTACTACTACTACTAATAATAATAATAATAATCATAATTTCCCCATAACAACAATGGCAATGATGATGATGGTGATGATGATTTTAAGTGGTCTTTATCAACCCAGACAAAGTAAATGTATGTCAAGGCAATAAATCATGAAAGAATTCTTTGATCAAAATTCTGGCTTTGGTTATTCAATCTATATTATTAAAGGCAAACATTCAGCTCTAAAGAATTTCAAACATTTTAAAAACTTCTAGTTGAGGGAGATTCTGTTTCGTCTACCGATGCATCAAAGGACTATACTGAAGTTTCACTATTATTTTTGTTCAGCCCCAGGTTAGTTCTGATCAAACAAACTAACGAACAAAGACATTACAAACATGACCATCTCGTTTCTTTCTCAACCTTAATCAACATGATTGTAGATAGGACTACATTATCCTTTCTGTTTTAATATATCTTTTATTGTTTTTTTTTTCAGTCAGTAGGATGTGGCCAAACTGGAGCACTGCCTTGAAGGGTATAAGTCAAACAGATTGAACCAAGTTCTTGTTTTAAGTCTGGTATTCATTTCATTGGTCTCTTTTGCTGAACTGATAAGTTACAGGGACACAAACAAATGAACACTGGTGGTTGTAGGGACAAACACAAAGATACACACACACACACTTTCCATCAACCAAATTTACTCACAAGGGATTGGTCAGCCTGGGGTTATTGAAGAAGATATTTCCTCAAGGTACTGTGTAGTAGGACTGAACCTGCAATCACATGGTTGCAAACCGAGCTTCTTAACCACAGAGCTATTGGGTATGGTTTGAGGAAAATTCAACTGCTATTTCTAGTATGTTGAATGACTGTGTAGAGGCTCCACTGTTTGAGTGTAAAGACACTATCTTCTGTATTAGGTATAATCTTTTACTTATACATTGCACAAGTTTTTACCAAAATTAACTGTCTTTTTTTTTTTGTATATGTGATTACTCAATTTTTTTGTTTTTGAAAAGGGTAAACAATAAGTAATGGCATTCATATCTCCTTCATGTCAAGGACATAAATAAGTGAAGAGAATTTGGCTTCAATCAGGAATCAGAACTGGCTCCTAGACTCAGCTTATCACAAATTTTATGCAGTGGTGCTAGTCAAATATACATTATAATGGTCATAAAATATTTTCATATCCACAATTACTCTCTCTCTCTCTCTCTCTCTTGCACACACATACACATTCTTTTAAGTCTTTCATTAAAGTAGTTTTTATTAAATACACTTATGTCTGCAATGAACCCCAGGACTCAGAAGGCAGGAACTTAACTTGGTTTCTATGGCACATAAGTAACTGAGATTACAACACTTCCCTCTGGATAGGACACCAATCCATAGTAGGGTTAGCTCTCCAGTTATTGCTGGAACTCATTTACAGCTGAGTGAACTGGGACAGTGTGAAATGAAGTGTCTTGCTTAAGAACACAATGCACTATCTAATCTGGGAACTGAAACCACAATCTTACAATCTTGAGTACAACACCCTAATCACCAGGCCACATGCTTTCACATTAAATACACTTCCTTTGGCTAATTTTGAAAGATAGTAAAATAATTCACTTTTGGTACATTTATTAAGTTGTCATTTGGAATATAACAAAATTATAGTGAATAGCTTTCATTTAACTACTACTATACGAGTACAGTTAATAATGACAGAAAATATATCTTACTTTAGTGTATTGAAAATGATAATAAAAATAAGGTTAAAATATAGTAAAATACAATTATTTATGAATATATAAATATTTAAATATAGTAGACATTACAATAAATCATCTTGAATAAAAGAAAAAAATAACTTTTCAAGTTTCATATTAGAACACAAACTAAGAGTTTTGTCAATTGTAGAGAAATGCTGATGCTACAAAGCCAAATTATTACAGATACTATCTAATAATTCTTTTAATTACTACATTTTTTAATGACAAATTTGTTTACAAATACACACACACACACACACGCAGAGTAACCAGGAGAAATAACTCCACAATGATTGGTGCTCTCTCCCCTTTGCTTGACAATATGTAAATATACACAATGGCATGTATTATAAGATTGATGAACACTAAAAAATTAGAAGTTTTGTATTATAAAAACCAGAGGTAATTTCGAGGGCATTATCATCAAAAGAGTTGAACATAATATTTTAGGACCTACAATCAGGTTACACTACACAGACACCAATATACTTCTAAAAATTCTGTACAAATTTCGCATAACAGATGATTACATTGCAACACAATTTAAAACTTTGCTATATACATATATATATATTTATGATAGTATGAAATACATTTATAATTAAGGGCACAGAAGAGACCATACCTATGCTGAAAGTAGATGCTAAATTGTCAAACCACCGAAAAATTATCACTTTGATAGTACACAACATGTTGAAATCGAGGGAGTAGGCTCACAGAAATTCATAAAATAGTCAGCCTTGGATCGACCAATTACTGGATTTCTGTGAGTCTACTCCCTTGATTTCAACACATTGTGTACTATAAAAGTGATAATTTTAAAGTGGTTTGACAATTTAGTGGCTACTTTCAGCACAGGCATGGTCTCTTCTATGCCCTTAATTATAATTGTATTTTATACTATTATAATCTATATATATGAATTCACCTTGATAGGTCTATATTATATGCTGGCCACTGATAAAATCTTTAACGGTTTTATCCTTTATTTTATATATATATATATATATATATATATATATATATATATATTATCTTGGTTGAAAAACTTTGATAACGCAAATATGTTAATAGTTACCAGGGTAGCAAAAAATCACACAAAAACTGGGATATTAAACCTGGTTAATGGGTAGAAATTCCATGTTAAAGTGATGTATTTTGAGTTGATATAAAGAATAATAATAAATGGAGCAAAACGCATATAATCAATAAGTTCCTTTAATTCTTACATATGTTTCAAAAATTATATGCACTCTACTCCCAAAGAAGTAAGAGATGTTGGTATATACATATAATTTCACCATCAGGGAACCATATTACAAATGCAAGACTTGCGCTGAACGAAAAAGAGCATTCAGCGCAAGTCTTGCATTTGTAATATGGTTCCTTGATGATGAAATTATATGTATATACCAGCATCTCTTACTTCTTTGGGAGTAGAGTGCATATAATTTTTGAAACATATGTAAGAATTAAAGGAACTTATTGATTATATGCGTTTTGCTCCATTTATTATTATTCTATATATAAGAAAGACCTATTCAACAACTTAACATTCTCTCATTTATGATTAAGAACATTTTCATTTGAATTTCACACTACGATAGACAATACTTGTTATAGAAGGGAGAAATACGTTGACAGATTATATACAAGAACAATCATATCAGCTGCTTATGTTGCTAGAGTATAATAATGAAGGCAGCATCAACTACCACAGAATGAAACACTTCTAGTGAAAGCACATGACAAAGAATACTAGCAGGAACTACATGTTCTACACAATAGCTTCTTGCCTCAAACATAATAGATAAAACATTGATTACACATTAATTTATATGTATATTAATTAATATGACTGAGAATGGTGGAGTGGTAACAAGCTCTCAGCAAACTGAGTTTGAGGTTCAATTTCTGATTGTGTTGTTAATATTTCACTCTGTTAATTCCTCATGTCTATGATTTCTGGATAAAATAATGGATCCAGTGAAGGACACGCTGGTTTGTCTTTTGATAAACTACATGAAGATAAAGCTTTTGATGGTTGTAGAGTATTAAAATATAATAGGCTTAAATATACAACTTAATATTTCAACTACAACACATGTAAGTATGTATTATGTTATATCCTGAAGTACATCAGTAGAATCTGAGGAAGCCAGTACTGTTCCAATTAGCAAAAAGTAAAGCAAATAATTCTTTTTGCTATAGACACAAGGCTAGAAAGGAGGGGGAAGTCTCGGTGTTTATTGACTTAAAAGGGATAAAAGGCTGAGTCAGTCTTGACAGAATTTGAACTCAGAATATAAAGAGCTGGAAGAAATGCTACAAAGCATTTTGTTCAATATGCTTAACGATTCTGACATCTTATAATCTTATCATCATCATTATCATCATTTAATGTCTGTCTTCTATGCAAGCATGAGTTGGATAATTTGACAAGAGCTAGTACTGTCTGCTTTAGCAAGGTTGGATGCCCTTCCTAACACCAACCACTTTACAATCGACCTTAATAATAATAATAGTAATAATGGTTTCAAATGTTGCTACAAGGGTAGCAATTTTGTGGGAGGGGATGAGTCAATTATATCGATCCCAGTGTTCAATCGATACTTATTTTATCGACCCTGAAAGGATGAAAGGTAGAGTTGTTCTTGGGGGAATTTGAACTCAGCACAGAGTGATCGGCCAACTACTGTGAAGCATTTCGTCCAGTGTGCTAACAATTCTGCCAGCTTGCCACCATAATAATAATAATAATAATAATAATAATAATAATAATAATAATAATAATAATAATAATAATAATAATAATCCTTTCTACTAAAGGCACAAAGCCTGATATTTTGGGGGAGGGGACTAGTTGATTACATCAACCCCAGTGTTTCACTGGTACTTAATTTACTGACCTGAAAGGATGAAAGCAAAGTCGACCTCAGTGGAATTTGAACCCAGAAGAAATACTGCTAAGCATTTCGCCTGGCATACTAATGATTCTGCCAGCTCACCACCTTAATATTAATAATAATGGTTTCAAATTTTTGGTATAAGGCCAGCAATTTTAAGGGAGAGGTAAGTTGACTACATCAACCCCAATGTTCAACTGGTATTTATTTTATTGACCCCGAGAGGATACAAGGCAAAGTCAACCTCAGCAGTAAAGACAGACAAAATACCAGTAAGCATTTTGTCCAGTGTGCTAACAATTTTACCAGCTCATTGCCTTAATAATAATAACAATAATAAAAACAGTGGATTAAATTCTATGTAGTGAGGAAGAGGTCTAACATTTTGAACACAAGCTCTTGTTCTCTTTTTTTTTAAGTATTGCTGGTTAGGTTTAAAACTGACAATGAAGAAGTAAATAAAGTAGGAGTGACATGGAGAGCTTGGTATGAGGAGAGATGGTGAGAGCGAAGAGGAGTAGCAGAGTTTGTTACAGGATCTGGGTCAGTTGAAATGGCAGGGAGTGGTGGAAAAGGGCTATGAGCAGTGGGAGAATGGAGAATGCCAAGACAATATATAACCTGGATACATATTCACACACACGAACATACATTGTGCAGAAGAATGTAGATAAAATAGGGAGCTAAGCAGAGAAATGCAAGTTGAAAGGAGTCAAGGAAGGCGGGGTCAGACTAAAGAATTTAAAAAATGTAAGGAATGTTAAGAATTATAATAACAAAATAACCTAGAGTAGGGATCGGCAGAAATGTATAATAATCTGTGACTACCATCTCCTTTCTCCTCCCAGGACCCTCACCACCTCCCTACCATTTCTACTAACCATGATCCTCTCCTACATTCTCCTAACTTATCCCTCATACTGTATTTCCTTCCCTATTTACAGCTTCCAGGCTATTAACACCATTTCTTACTTGTTCTCCGCTCCTTGTATCTTTCCAACCATTCATACACTCTCTGTCTCCCGAATAAGGACAACTGCTTGAAACACTGAGACATCTCTTCTCTCTCAATCCGTAAAATTTATTTCACTGTTTTTGTAATTTATATGGTAACAATTTGTCATGTGCATGTGCACATATATGTGTCATCATCATTGTTGCCACTGCTGCCACCACAACTACAGCCACCACACATCCATTTCCCATACTAGCATGGGTTAAATGGTTTTACTGGGACTGGTAAGCCAGAGAGCTGCAAGAGGTTCCAGTCTTCTGTTTTGGCTCGGTTTCTATGGCTTTCCTAATGCCAACCACTTTACAGAGTGCATTGGGTGCCTTTTGCATGTCTCCAACATGAGTGTGTGTGTGTGTGTGTGTGTATGCTATAATGGGTCTAATACTGAACAGTGTTCAACAACAACATTACTCGAATACAGTGAGAATGTAGAGTGATGGATATGAAAGAAGTTTCATTGTTTCTTAAACACAAACATAAGTTCACATAATACAAAAATATTATATTCTTTAAGTTAACAACATTTAACTGGATTACTGTAGGGAGAACATTTAACTGGAGTACTGTGGGGACAATATTTAACTGGATTACAGTGGGGATAAAGGAAAGAGAATTTGTTGACCCTTAAACATAAACACATAAGTTTACATGACATGAATATTGAATTCTGTAAGACAACAGCACTTTAATGGTTGATAGAGATATTGAAGGGGTAGAGGAAAGAGGTTTTGTTGGTCCTTAAACACAGATATGTAGAAATTCACATGACAACAATCTAATGCTGGATTCTACAAAGTAACAACACTTTACTGAACATTAGACTGAAGCCAACCATATCTTGGCAACTACAATCAGACTTTAAGATTACATAAACATGCTAGCAGTGAGGAGGGAGGATAAGAAGCATAAAAAAAAAAACGATCATGCAGACAAAAAAAAAGACAAATCATAAACAATATCTTTTTATAATCTATTTGCAGTGATGATGCATATTTATAAGATAATATCTATAGTACTATCCTAGAACAATGTTGATTTTCAATTAAAATGTTTAGTATTTTACATTCTTTGCATTCTTCTGCACAATGTATGTCTGTGTGTGTGAATATGTGTTCCTACAGTTGACTTGGCATTCTCCCTTCTCTCACCTCTCATGGCCCTTTTCCACCACTCCCTGCCATTTCAACTGACCTGGATCCTTTAACAAACTCTGCCACTCCTCTTCCCTCTCACTATCTCCCCTCATACCAAGCTCTTCCATGTCACTCCTACCATGTCAGTATGGATGGAACGGGGCTAAAAAGAAAAAAAAGATTTCTATCCTTCCTATGTTGTTAGAGCAGTTTTCTTTTTTACACAGCTTGATATGTTTATTTTGTTCTATCTTTCATAATAATAATAGTAATAATAAGAACAACAAAAATAGTTCTTTCTACTATAGGCACATGGCTTGAAAAACTGAGGGAGGGGAACAGTCAATTACATAGGCCCAAGCATTCAATTAGCACTTACTTTACTGACCCTGAAACGATAAAAGGTAAAGATGACCTTGGGTGAATTTGAACTCAGAATGTAGAGAGTGACAAAATGCCACGGCATTTTGTCTGGCATACTAATGATTCTGCCAGCTTGCTGCCATAATAAAAATATTTGTTTCTAATTTTGGCATGAGGCCAAGAATTTTGTGAAAATTCATTTGACTGGTACAATATTTTATTCCCCTCCATCACCAACACACACAGAGAAGGATGAAAGACAGAGGTGACCTCAGTGGGGTTTGAACTCAAGATATAAGGAGCTAGACCAATTACCATAAGGTATTTGTCTGATTCTAACAATTCCTGCAATCATCATCATCATCATCATCATCATCATCATCATTTAGTGTCCATTTTCCATGCTGGCATGGGCAAGAGTAGTTTGACCGAAACTGGTAAGCCAGAGAGTTACACCAGGCTCCAGTCTGCTTTGGCTTGGTTTCTACAGCTGGATGCCCTTCCTAATGCCAACCACTCAATACAATGTACTGGGTGTCATGATAAAAAAAAATAAGGATAATGAAAATGATTTAACACAGAATAAATAAAAATTGTAATATATTTCAATGAAGCAGAAGAACATAGAATATAAATAATATTATGCTGTTAGAAGTGTTTCAAACCTACCAATAACCATCAGTAAACCAACAGAAGGTGATTGTATGAGATCACTTAATCAGCTAGAAATAACAACGAATTCTTGCCCTACCTTCTTAGCCCTTTAGTGTTCAGATTATTCTGTTAAATGTAAAGCGTTTTTTATTGAAATTGTTTTGAATTAACCATGCAGTATCTTATAGCTTTTTGTTTATTTTACAGGTTAGGTGCGAGAGGCTAGATACAGCCAGTTTGAATGTAAAAAAGTTTGGGTCAGATGTGGTTGGCTTAAATGCTAAAAGATTAAAGAAAAAGAAAGCTACATTGATTAATGTGACCCTGGATATACTTATGTTTGTGAAGGTGCATGGCCTAGTGGATAAGGTACTGCAATCGTGATTGTAAGATTGTGGTTTCAATTCCTGTATTGGGCAGTGTGCTGTGTTGTTGAGCAAAATACTTCATTTCATGTTGCTCCAGTTAGTGGCAGGTGTAAATGAGTTCCAGCAATACCTGGGAAGTTAATCCTGCAATGGACTGGCATCCTGTCCAGTGGGATGTGTTGTAGCCAAAGAAAACAGGTTAAGCTCTGGTTTTGCAAGTCTTGGGGCTCATTACAGATCATAACACTTATCTCTTATCTTTTACTTGTTCCACTCATTAGACCATAGCCATGCTGGAGCACTGCCATGAAGAATTTTTAGTTGAATGAATTGAACCCCAACAGTTTTTTTTTTATTTTTAAGCCTGATATTTATTCAATTGGTCTCTTTTGCTGAACCGCTAAGTTACAGGGAAGTAAACACACCAACACTGGCTGTCAAGTGGTAGTGGGGTATAAACACAAACACACGCACACATACGACAGGCTTCTTTCAGTTTCCGTCTACCACATCCACTCACAAGGCTTTGGTCGGCCCAAGGCTATAGCAGAAGACATTTGTCCAAGATGCTATGCAGTGTGACTGAACCTGGAACCATGTGGTTCACACAGCCACACCTGCACTTATGTCTGAAATGACAGGATGGTCACGGTTGGAATACCTTTGATCATGGTGGTCGTTAGACAGTGAGTTCTGGAAAAGCAGCAATTAAGTCCATAAGTGGGAAGGAGGCTATAGAAAGGCAAAAATATTTAGAAAAACGTAGTGGTAAGAAGCATAAAAAAATGAGATTTATATTCAGAGAGAAGTAGTGGTGGTGAGAAACTACAGAAGGGTAAGATTTGGCCTCAGATGAGTCCTGATTAAGCTGATACGATCAAAGACATTTCAGGTGTGATCATTTCACACCTGAGGGTGTGTAAGACTCTGAATTTTAAGTTAATAGATTCATTCATAATTTTATATTAAAACCTTTGAAAAAACAGTTGAAAAACGAGAAAGTTATTTTAACTAAATTATTCTAATTCTTGATTATTTTCAGAATAAGCTAAAAAAAACCCCCCAAAAACAAAAGATATGTTTCATTAGAAATATGGTCATGAAAGGGTTGCAGAAGTAGTTGCTAAGCCTCAGGTTAAACTGATCGAGAAGGTATTCCAGTTAAAATTATCTTGCCATTTTGGGGATTGTATCATCTATCTAATGCGTTCTTTTTTTCAGACAAGAAGACATCATCTGATGAAGGTTTTACTGCTATTTGTAGCAGATTGAATATAGAGGCTTCAATGCTGGTTCACAATTACAGAAGTGAATGCATATGGTACCTGTGTATGTGAATTTTAATATATCTGTATTTGAGTGCTTATTTAACTGTTTGCAAATACATATGTGTATGTTTGGTGAATTGTGAAATATTGGCTGGTTTTTAATCTCTGAATTCTATGCAGTTCTTTAGAGATCACATGTTTGTTTAAATGAAATTGCCACAGTGTCTACAGGTAGAATTCTCATGACATTTCTTCTCTCATAACACTAAACATTGGATTCTAAATAGATAAGAAAGCCATCAGTCACTTAATGCAACCTTATATGTTGCGAAAAGAATAAAATTACATGGAGACTGTGATTAATTTCTCTCACAATATTGGTTTCTGTTTTTTTATTTGGTCTGAAATTAGAGCTTCTAATGTCTAATATCTATCTGTATGTTTTCCTTAAGAGAAGAAAGTGTTTGTGTGAGTGTACGCATGCATATGTATATGCATACATACATATATACATGCATATATGTGTTTATATATCTATACACAGATACATACATATACACACATGTGTACATCTCCTTTTTTCTCTCTCTCAGGCATACACAACTTAATTAGATGAAAAGTAATAAAAAATAAAAACGGTAAATGAAACCATAAAAATAAAACCAACAATACCCCACTCCCACCCCACCTCCCAATGAATGTAGTATTCAAAGAGAAACATACCTCAGATTTTTAGTTTTAGGAGATTTGGATGATGTTGTTCTTTATAATAATATTAACCTATTTCTAAGATGAAGGATTATTTATATAGCATACATTACAGAACTGAGGATGTAAATAGGATAAAGGGAAATTTGTTTGATAATTAACCTATTTTGATGTTATTTTATTAAAAATAAATTCATTTACTGTCATACATACAAATAACATTTTATGGAATATTGTATAAATTCTTATACTGAAACAGCATCAATAAGACAGAAGAGGCAAGTTTAATCATTTAGCATCAAACTGGCCATATCTGGCCTCTTACACCTACCCTATAATGTCATTCTAAAAATGTACAATTACATCATTGAAACCTCAACACTATGAGACAATGCATGACTAATTCAAAATAATGTTAATAAATAAGTATTACATTTGATAGAGTAATTTGATTGCTAAAGCGCCAAAGAATATATACATCATAACCATTTAATGTCCATTTTCCAAAAATGGCATGGGTTGAATAGTTCAACAGGAGCTGGTGAACCAAAAGGGAACATGAAGTTCCAATGTTTGATTTGGCATGGTATCTATGGCTGGATATTCTTCCAAACACCAACCACTTTACAGAGAAAATACTGAGTGTTTTTTTATTATGTAGCACCAGCACCAGTTAGGTCACCAAGAAATTCACAAGACAAGGCTCCTCAATTGAGTGGAGAATAGTATTGAGGAAAGCGGCATTATATTAAGTAATGAGAAAGTTAAAACATGACAGAAACAAGTGACTTTTTGTAGGAGAGAGATACAATTGGAAAAGAGAGATGGTGATAAAGAGATAAAGATGTGTTGAGGGATATCCTCAAGTTACAGGAAGATAACTAATAAAATAACACAAAATATGCTAATACCACATCTTTAGTTTATAATGAAAAAAAAAAAACATATCCAATTGTCTTCAACAAAGAATGAACATACAGTTCTATATTTAAGAGATGAGGAATTATGTCTATTATTTACATTTGATGGATATTTGTCCTCATCTTGTTTGTTGTTAACACAACGTTTCGGCTGACATACCCTCCAGCCTTCATCAGGTGTCTTGGGGAAATTTCGAACCTGGGTTCTCATCGAAAAATACCTAAAGAATGAGAACCCAGGTTCGAAATTTCTCCAAGACACCTGATGAAGGCTGGAGGGTATATCAACCGAAACATTGTGTTAACAACAAATAAGATGAGGACAAACATCCATCAAATGTAAATAATGGACATGTTCAACAATATAGTCACTGGTATAAGTAAAAGATCAGATGTTCAATATTTTGACCATTAGTCTGCTCGATCACAGTTGATCTAGGATTAAACAACAACAACAACCTTATTCTACCATGCCCCCCCCCCCCCCCCAGTGATCCCCTATCCTACAACCTCATTCAGTAAACTGGATCACAGACCAATGTAGAAGATAATAATCACACATTTCAAAGGGGTAACAATAAACTCAACATTTAATTAGTAATACTTTCACTGATATGCTTTCCATAATGTATCAATCCTATAGGATGGAAGGGACAGGTTTATCCACATTCAGAATAACTGACCTATATATTCATCATTTGCAAATGCACACACACACAACTTACAAGTATGTAACCTTAATTCCACTATAGTTGTAAGTGTGAGGGAAAAATACATAAAGTGTAGATATACATGGATGCAGGCATGGCTGTGTGGTAAGAAGTGTGTGTTCCAATCACATGCTTCTGGGCAGCTCCACCACTGCGTGACACCAGGCTTAAATACCTCCCCCCCACCCCAAAAGTACTGGGGTTGATTCTTCAAGGCAATGTCCCAGCATGGCCACAGTCTACTGACTGAAACAAAAGGTAGAAGAGAAATATGAGAGATGGACGGTGGGAGAGAGAGAGCAAGCAAAGTAAATCTAAGTTGTATGTGTATTTGCTAAGTTTGTTGTTTTAGACTCAGGCCTGCCCTGGTTGAGCAGATCTATAATCAAAGGTGTTCCAACTATGGCCACCCTGTCTTTTAGTATACCCAAAAACTACTTGAGGTGGCAGGGTGTAATTTGAACAATATTTGGCTGCTCCATCTGAAAATGAGCTCCACCATCTGTGTGCATATGAAGTAAGTGTTGTAAAGTGAAAATAAGCACCATGTAAAGGTGAACTCTTGACTGCATTTTGAATTGAAGTGGTAACTATTTCACCTTCAATCATATAATAATGCTTTTGGGGTGAAAAGGTATGGACTTCACAGTTCTTCATTGCTCTTCACTCACTGTGAATGATGATTAAGGACTTTCAACAGAAAATAGAGATATTTAATGGCTTGCTGTTTCATCCATTTGTACTCTGTTTTCCTCAAAAAGTGAGAAAGCAGCAAATAGCAAACTGCGATGCTGTGAGTATTCTCAGAGAAATCATAATTTCACATTTAAGAGAAAGAGACAATTATCCTACAAAGTTATATATAGTTTCTGGATGGAAGGATAAGAGTTTAATGTAATTAAAAGACAAGTTTTATACCTGTTTGACATGTTTTATATTAAAGTTATAAAATATCCCCTTTCTTTGTGAATTAAATGATAAAAAGAAGACATTCTCATGTTAACTTGGTAATAACCAATAATGATATTTAAAGTATGAATGGTGTTTTTACTAAATAAATATTTGCATAATGTATAACTGTTCCAAATTGAAAAGCAATTAACCAAACATTTCCAAATTAGAATATAGAATTTAAAGTTAAATACAAGAAAAAAAATTCCAATGTAATAATAATAATAATAATAATAATAATGACGATGGTGATTATGATGATGTTGATAATGATTATGATGAATAGAAAAAAAAAATGCAAAATAGAGAAAACCTTTAGTAAATTTTCATTCAAGATTCAAATGCAATCAGATTTGCTATATTAAACTAGTAGAGCAGACTATTTTGCTTAACTATAAAATCAAATATGCCAAGCTTTTGATACAGCATGTAATTTAATAAATGATATCACTAAAACAAAATAAGTAAACTAAGTAATCACAATAAAGATTTAAAAAAAAAAAAATTAAGATTAGAATTTGAAAAAGTGGATGAAAAAAAAAACCAAAAGAAAAACCTACAAGATTTATCCAGCGCTATGAGACAAAAACCTGTGGAAAGAAGGGCAAAGGTGGAATATCCAGATTGTTATGCAAACCAAAAAAAAAAGGTGGTACATACTAGGTGTCAACTTAAAAAAAATAACAATTGGAAATATGGAATTACAAGAGGAAAGAGTCATAAAGTGGAAGAAAATAAAAAAGGACAAAAGAACAAAAGCCTTTTCTACGTTTTATGAAAATGGACAAAGAACTTTCAAATTTGTTTTAATCAACCCTTTACCATTTAAACAGGTTGTATCTGGCCCAAATATTTGACCTGTTCAATTTATGTTCAAATTGGCCAGCTCTGACCTCTCATACCTATCCTACAATGTCATTCTAGAAATAAACTACCTCATCATTAAAATCTCAAAGCTATTAGATAATGCACGATTAATTCAGAACAATGTGGATAAATAAGCATTAAATTTGGGAAAATAATCTGAATACTAAAGGGTTAAACTGACAGGATTTATTGTCAGATACAGTGTGAAAATTAGGTGGCGTAGTGGCTAGTGTATTTGGCTCTCAATCATATGATCATGAGTTCAATTCCAGGCAGTGCATTGTGTCATTGAGCAAGACACTTTTTTTACACGGTATTCCAGTCCACTGAGTTGGCAAAAATAAGTTGTACCTGTAATTCAAAGGGCTAGCCTTGTCATATTTTATGTCATGCTGTATCTCCCTGAGGACTACATTAAGGGTATATATATGTTTCTGGAGTTCTCAGCCACTTTCACTTTCACTAGCAGACAGTTCCATTGATTGGATCAACTGGCACATTTGTCGTTATAACTTATAACGTTTTGGTTGGCCGTAACATGCAGATGGCAAATAGTTTAATATTTTGTGTTCTGCCAGTATCTAATTGTACTTTGTTTATGGTCAAAATATTTAACTCTACTCCACACAGTCTGTGACCACTTAGCTGTAAGCAAATACCACTGGGTAGAGATATAGCTTATTACTCTAAGCAGTAGTATTGTAAAATGAGTGTTTTGTTGGTAGTTCTAAAATAAATACATCTTCCCATAGATTATGGCTACAAAATCCTCACTCTATAGTTTGACTTGAACTGTTTAAGAGTACAATAACTAAAGCGTAGTCTCTAAGTCTCAGGTATAGAAATATCATTTATTTTAGGATTTACAATACTGGGCTTGACTTTATCATTAAATGGTATTGTCAATCTTGTAATAAATGTGTAAGTATGTGTCTGTATGAAAGAGAGAGAGTGGGTAAGTTAACTAAATATTCAGAGATGCTGTTTCTGCACATATAATTAACATAATACAGTCTAATTTCAATTTTAATAATTTGAAATTACACTTCACATGAGAAAAGAAATCAGTAGCATAAATGACAATTCTTGTCAAGAAAAGTAAGGGAGAGAATTCTTAAATCTAAATTGATAAAAGATCAAACAGGGAACTTTTGGTGTATGTAAATTGTAATCTTGTTACAAAAACCTACAGCATGATAATAGCTAACAAAATTAGACTTGTAGTGGTTATCTGGGTGGTCTACATCAGTATAGTAATGGAATAGGCAAAGAGTCTCATGAAAGACTAAAAAATAACAAAAATATGTCAAAGTTTTGGATAGTGATCCTTTGAAGGGAATGAAAGACAGGAGGTAGACAAAAAAATGTGACATGAAAAGCAGTATTGTTTATAGGCAAAAGCATTATGATGAAGAGAAAAATACAAATGCATATGACAGAAGTAGATTGGTGTTTTACAGTCAAAAGATTGACAGCAGAATGAGGACAGCTCTACACCTTCATTGCTTTTATCAACTCCACCACCCTCTCCTAACTTTCTGCACGTCCCTGTCTCTATTAATAATTCCAGCCTTTTTTACTTCCATCTTTACAAACCATTGACTATTAACTCTTACTCTGACTAAATCTACTACCCACTACTTACAATTTCTATGTTCCTGCTGCCTCTTTAACCAAGATTCCAATTTTGATTAACAGTTGTATCATATGGTGTACTATGATACTGACCACCATCGTGTTTGAACTATTCATTGCACTCCTACCCTCCTACCTGAAATTAAACTCACCACTAGCTGCATTCTCTTTCTCTTTGTCTATTATCTAACACCTGAACTCCCCAGCACACAATCTTATAAAATTTCTGTCTCTTTCACATCTTCTTGAACATTTCTCCCTTCCGTCAGATGTGACTACTACTATCTGCATGACATTCTAGTCCATAGTTCCTTCAGTTTTTGCCACACTTAACCAGAATCCTTTGCTTGCTGCAGTTGCAATGCCTGTCCCTTCATCCAGAATACCATTACACTATTTAAACGTAACTCTTTCTTCCATATTGCTGTTTCACCTGTATCTACAAAGACATAGTCTATTGCATGAAATGCCAACTCAGCAGCTAGGAGAGAATGGTTGGCAAATAACAGATCATTTAAGGGAGCACCTACATTTCGCAGATCATTCAAGGGCATCCAACACAAACTGGATCACTCTAACCTGTAGCTGGTCACTTCAGTTATCTAGGCTACACCTCCCTGCATCTCATTGTTTATGGTGGTGTTCTCAATCATAAATATCCTGTTTCTCTATCATAGACACTACTCATGTACTACACACATTATTATGCTTTGTTCTAAATACCAATAACATGTAAACATACACACACTTACACATGCATAAACCCTCACAATCTTTTAAGATTATTCTTGTACTTCTTACTTATCTCCATTTGCTGTCTCTCTTTTGGCTATAAAACACCAGGTTACCCATTTTAGTTCTTTCAATCACCATGTTGCCTTCACTATAACCAACACTATTTCTCTCACTTTTACTTCTCTCCCTTTTTGTTCATAATTAAGAATCACTGTCTAATACACTGAATTATTCTCCTCTGTCCTTTCTTCAAATCAGAATTATATATATTGTATTCTTGCTTGTAGTTTTGCTTTCTTAAGATTCTTCAGGTATTAGATTTGCAGTCCAAGTGCTGCTATCCTTTTGCAGCAATGACCTCCAATATTGTAGTCATTTGTGTTGGCCATCATCAAATAGTGGGACAATTTAACTGTTTATCTCAGACTGTTTTATAGTACTATATATATATATATATATATATATATATATATATATATATATATATATATATTATAGGAAAGATCCAAGGGAATACTTCCAAGGAAGCTAAATGTTGCTTAAGTATCCTAGGAAACAATGGACACACTTGTGTGAGACTTGAATCTGGGGACAAGCAAGACATATTTAGGAGAAAAATAGGAAAAGAAGAAAATGGAAACAAACACTTAAGATGTTATTAAATGTTATTAAATCGTTAAATCTTCATATCTCCTGCTGGATGTATTTTGGATGCATCCATCAAAACATGTGTAGGAGATATGAAGATATAGATGGTTTAATAACATCTTGAGCATCTGTCTTCATTTTCTATTTTTCCTATATATATATATGTATATATTTATATGCAGTTAAATATCTGTCTGGTCATAGAGTGACCAATGATTTTGCATCCATAAAGTGCTTAGCTTCATGGATGACTCATCAGACTCTAATGATGGAGGGCATGATCAAAAATATGATCAGAGATATGCCCTCTGCCATTAGAGTCTGATGAGTTGTCCCTAAAGCTAAGTGCTTTATTGATGCAAAACTATTGGTCACTTTATGACCAGACATATATTTATCTGCATTTAAATACATTACTACTATATTCTTTAGAGTGTGCTTCTTTTTCAGATAATGGTAAATGACAGGCATATGACAAGATGACAGGGTTTTTGGTTTTTAAACTGGCCATATCTGATAAACTATTCTATTAGTTCAAACAAACCAGATCTGGCCTCTCACACCTACCCTACAGTGTAATTCAAATAGTAAACAATCAAATCATCAAAATCTCAATGCTATGAGATAATGCATGATTAATCCAAAACAAAGTGAGTAACTAAGCATTACATTCGACAGAGTAATCTGAATGTTAAAGAGTTGAGCAGAGAAAAAAAAAATATTGTTATACTAAAGACTTGCTGACATGAATGCTTTCAAGAGAGTAGAGTCTTTGTGAGAGGAAAACAATGCAATTAATATGGGCTAATTGCTTATTGTTGTTCCTATTGTTTAGTCCCAAATCTGCCATTATCAAGCAGACCTATGATAAAACATTCCAGTTGTGACCATCTCATCTACATTATTCAATATGTCCTTCGCTTTTTAAGACAATAAGATATTGTTTGAAGGTTATCTACAAGTTATTTTTAGTAGGTAAGTACCTTTGGAAAATGAGAGAAATATGGCTTGAATCCTGTCACTTTGCTGCTCATTTCTAATATCAAACTGCCATCTCTAGAGTCATAAGGGTTAACATAGCTATACTAAAACCATACCCATTTCTTCAGATATTACATGATATTATACCATATCATATTATATATGATATGAACCATAGGAATGGTTGTGTGGTAAGTAGCTTGCTTACCAACCACATGGTTCCAGGTTCAGTTCCCCTGTGTGGCACCTTAGGCAAGTATCTTCTACTCTTCTACTATAACCTCAGGCCGACGAAAGCTTTGTGAGTGGATTTGGGAGACGGAAACTGAAAGAAGCCCGTCATATATATATATATATGTGTGTGTGTGTGTGTGTGTGTGTGTGTGCGTGTATGTGTTTGAGTGCTTGCCCCCCGCAACATTGCTTGACAACTGATGCTGGTATGTTTACGTCCCCGTAACTTAGCAGTTCAGCAAAAGAGCCCGATAGAATAAGTAGTGGGCTTACAAAGAATAAATTCTGGGGTCGATTTGCTCAACTAAAGCATGGTCAAATGACTCCATGGTCAAATGACTGAAACAAGTAGAAGAATATCAACATGTACATAAGCACAACCTACCCTCTTTTCATTTCATTATTTTAAATTTATATTCCTAACAAATGTATGAGTGTACCTTTATATATATATATATATATATATATATATAAATACACACACACATACACACACAATGGATCCCAGTGAATGAGTAAAATGATGTACATTTGTCACAAACGTGATAAAGCTTTTCCTCTTGCAACAAACGGGAAAAGGAAAGAACAGTAGGGTTTGCAGTGTGCGTGCAAGTGAGTAAAAGTGAAAACAGCAAAGGAGAAGTGTGGATGTCGAACATGTAAACGTGTAATGGGAAATATAAACGTAATGACACCACCACAGAATTAACATATTAAGAGGGTATTGACAAATCTTCTGAATGGACACATCGACAAGAGAGCATTATCAGCAGTAGCAACAACAACAACAGAAGGAAAAGAAGACGAAGAAGAAGAAGAAGAAGAAGCAAGACAAAGTATTTACCTGACTGCACATATGCAGCTGAGAATGAGGCAGATTAAGATAATGATTGAGATAATGATGGCAGCAATAGCTTCAGAAGTGAGCTCTGTAAAGAGAAAGCAATGGAAATGGGGAGTGAATGCAAGTTGATAACAATATAACATGATGGGTGAAAAAGTAGTTTAAGTAATCAGCCACACACACACACACACACATGCTCGATATTTGGCCAACAACTGACGAGGAGTTGAGCTTGTCTGCATCATTGTAAGAATACAAAAACGTACACACATATGCAATCATATATAACAGTTTTCACAGTTTTTACCAACCAGATCTATTTTTGCTAACCAGATCTATTTGCCAACCAGATCTTTTGTTAGCCTGGGGTTATAGTTAAAAGGCGCTTGTCCAAAGTGTCACACCATAGGACTGAACCTGAAACCATGTGGTTGGAAAGTAAACTTCTTAACCACACGGCCATGTCTGTGCCTATAAGAGCAATGCTTACAGCACTTAGGTTTCCCAAGCAGCCTCTCACCTAAGAATTAATAGGCAGTTTGTCATGTGTGATACTTTATATTTTTGCTTGGTCTTCCATATATACACGTAATATTACATTCCAGTTATAGCTTTTACTTGGACTATGTATTTGGGTGTCGACATGGCTAGTGATGGATACAAACAATGAAGTGCAGTAAATAAAATATTGATGATGATGATGATGAGGATATTAACTGTAGGCCAATTAACTCTGATCAAATGGATCTAAAATAAGAGATATTTCAGCCTTGGTTTTCGCATTTTCAAGGGGTGTGTAAGACAATCATTATGTAATGTGTTTATCTGTTCTTAAGATGGTAGTGTGCAATTTGAGGGATATATGGTTACTATTTTTAGCATGCTCTGTAACCGCATAGAGGTTTTTCTCTATGCTTGATGATGCTTAAAGCATAGATCTTATAAAAGGGTTGGTTGGTGGTCAGTCTGAAAACTGGAAAGCGATGATAGTTGGGTTCTTAGTTGAATGAAGACAGAAGTGAGGAAGTCAATGATGACGAAGATGATGATGATGATGAGATAAAGATAATTATATGTGTAAAAAAAATTTAAAGAATATTTACTGTCGTTAACAACCACGCTGAATATGGGTAAACTCACTGGCCCCTCACCAGCAGGAGACACAGCTTGCATCCAGACTCGATACTGAAGCCCAGGGGTAAGATCCGTTAGGATGTAACTGGTATCATTGCCTCTGACATGGGCCACACTAGCAGGACCTTCAATAGAAAAAAAAAATAATAATAAACAAACATGAAACAATAAGTCAAGAAATAATAAAGAATAAAAGACCCTGTAGCATTGTTGTTTAAATCCTGTATCTTTTATCTTTGATTTGTTTCAGTCATTAGACAGTGGCCATACTGGGGCACAGCTTTGAAGAATTTTACTCAAATAAATTAATCCCAATACTCATTTTCTTTTAAAGCCGAGTACTTATTCCACAGGTCTCCTTTGCCAAATTGCTAGCTTATAGGGATGTAAACACACTAACACTGGTTGTGAGCAAAAAAAAAAGAGAAAAAAAAAAGAAAAAGAATGTATTCTTTCTGACTGGCACTGATATTCACTCAAACTCTTAACATCAAAAATACAATGATTGGTTGATTGGAAACTTATGACTCAGAAACTTACATAAAAACAAACAAACGAGATCATTGAAGATGCTGCTGCTGCTACTGATGATCATCATCATCCATTTAATGTCATATATTGAGCCCTTTTGATTTAACCCTTTTCACCCTCTAGTTTTTTTTTCCTGATTCAAACCCACCTAACATCATAATTTTATCTCAGAGCTATGTTCCAAACACCAGTATACCAAATAAACAGTCTTCTTCCTCCTCATTTAACGTCTATTTTTCTTTTTCCACGCTTGCTTAGGTCAGACAGAATTTGTTGAGGGAAATGTTCTACAACCAGATGCCCTTCCTGTCACCAACACTCACCTGTGTCTAAGCAAGGTAATATTTCTCCATGACCAGATATGTTTTCTATGGAAGACTGGAAATGAACACTACTTGTATGATGGTGATGTTCATTTACAACTATAATGGCAACACGAGTACACACACACACATGATGGGTTTCTTTCAGTTTCTGTCTACCAAATCCACTCACAAGGCTTTGGTAGAACTAGGGTTACAAGACAAGATGTTTACCCAAAGTGCCACACAGTGAGACTGAACCCAAGACCATATGGTCAGGAAGCAAGTTTCTTAACCACACAACCACGCCTATGCCTAATCTATGTCTGAACCTATATGCAATTAGTTTATTCTACTGTCAAAAATTAATATAGTCCTATATGCACAATGTCTAAAACAAGGAAAAGACAGCTTGGTCACATCTGGAACACCTTTGAACACAGAATAGCTTGATCAGGGATAAACTGGTGTTAAACAACAACAATAACAACCACCATCACCACTAAAGACTATCAAATTAAAAAAAAAACCATTTGGTCCAAGAATCAATGAAAACATCTTGAATTACATGATTACATACAGAGTGTAAAAACGTCAAATATTACACACACACATATCCACAGACAAACACACAAACATACAATGTATGGTTTTAGAAGCAAGTACACACATATATTGATATGAACATTATATATATATGAGAGAGAGAGAAAGAGAGATGTAATTTGATGTATATTTGATAAAAGGAAAAAAGATAGTAATCTTGTAGGTTGCCATTCCCATAAATGTTCTGCTTCAGTATATTTAGTTATAAAACTTATTTCTCTCTCCAATTATATTTTCTTTCATCTTAGATCTAATGAGGCTTAACATAGCTAGAATAGGTTTACTTTTCAATCACTGAAGAAGAGGCAATTTGAATATTTTCATGAAAATTATGTATGGATGTATGTCCAAGTGTGTGCATGCACATGTGTGTGTGTGTGTGTGTGTGTGTGTGTGTGTGTGTAAAATTAGAAATTGTGAAAGGTGAAGAGTATGGAGAAAGAAAAAGAATGAGAGGGGGTGACTAGTGATGAATATAGCTAAAGAAAAGGAAAGAAGAGCATACATACAACATACATACACATACATGCATATAACATCTGTCTACCAATTTCTCTCTCTCTCTCAATACACACACACACATATATATATATATATATATATATATATATATATATATATATATACAAACACATATATACAGATATAGTATTAGTTATATATGTATATATACAAATAATACAATATTTTGTTTATATTATATATGTAATATATATATTATATATATTATATATTATATTATGTATGTGTATATATGCGTGTGTACATGTGTACATACATATATATGTATGTATGTATGTATGTATGTGTGTATACATATATATATATACATATATATATATATATCAAGAGAGAGATAGAGATAAAAGGTTAATGGTGTTACTGGCAGACACACACACACAACACCACACTCAATGCATTAAGTGACCATATGAAAAGAGCAGATATACCTAAGCTCATCTCATAACCCAACACCGTATGAAAGAAAACACTAATTGATATTTTGTTTGTCTATCTATCATGCACAGCACAGCTCTTATTGTTACACAGTACATTTGAGTTATAATTGCATTTTGATGTCTATACATTGAACTTTTAGTTTAGAAATGAAAATTGGAGACGAAACAGGAAGTGGTGTGATTCTCTAGTTGCCAGGAGTGTATAGTGATTTTATATATATATATATATATATATATATATATATATATGTATATGTAAATATTTATCCATACACACAGAACAAAACCTTCGTGAACTAGAAACCCCTGAACAAGTATTACTCTAATTAGAATTATAATCTCAATGAAGAACACACATGCAATATCAAGGTATGGCATAATATATATAACAAAACCAACATAAACCATCATCATCTTTGTGTTAACGTTTGCATTTCCATGCTTGCATGGGTCAGGAGAAATTCAGTGAGGCAGATTTTTTCATGGCTGGATACCTTACCTGTCACCGAACCATTACCTATTTCCAAATAAGGTAATTTTTTTTTTTTGACCTGATATATTTTGAGAAAAGATAGGAAACAAACAATATCACTTGTATTATGAGACTATTATGGGTTTCCATACAATTCTCATCTCCCACATTTCAATTGCAAGCTATTAGTGAACCTGGTGCTAAGCTGAAGATGTACTGATAGCATTATTTTATCCATTTCTCTGCTAACAATATGATTGCTTCATCAAACTCCAGTGCTGTTACTCACTCGGAATCTGTACTTGCGTTCCTTACCCTTGGATGTGCAAGGTCTGGTTGAGTGTCTCTCCCTCTTACTGCATAGTTCACATCTACTAGCTTCTGTCCTAACATTTCTCCAGATCTGCTTTTCATCATATCAATCATATATATATATATATATATATATATATATAATCATCATGAAATAAACTATTTTTGACAGTCGATCTTGAAGTAGCTAATGCTACAATAGTACGTAGACTACTGGGCTAAAGAAACCCTTGGATGGAAAAAAGAATACAGTTCTATATTTCTGAGATGAGGAATTTATATATCATTTATTGGTTAGAGTAGTGTCCTCATCTTGATTATTGTTTTCACTACATTTCGGCTCTGAATGCTTCAGCCTTAGTGCCTTGTCTGAGATTGACTAATACATAGTACAGCACCTCAGAATTATAGAATTGTATTATCCAGTCAGAATGGTGCTGATATAAGACATCAATGGAGATTTATAAGCCTTAAAAATTCCAACTGACACTGTTTATAGGCATAGCATAGCGGATGAAGGTGTTGAAATGCAGTGCGATTACCTAGAGGATCTGAGTTCAATCCCAAGCAAGGTACTAAGGTGAATCAGAAAACACCTGAAGAAGGCTGGAGCATACACAGCCAAAACATAATGAAAACAACAAACAAGATGAGACACCACCTCAACTAAAACATAGCATGAAAAAACGGTTTCTAAATTCTAAATAAAAATAATAATTCTAAATTCTTATAAATAATACATGCTATTATTTATAGCTTAATGTGAAGGTGCATGGCTCAGTGGTTAGAGCATTGAGATCACAATCGTGAGGTTGTGAGTTCAATTCTTGGACCGGGCTGCGTATTGTGTTCTTGAGCAAGACATTTTATTTCACATTGCTCCTGTTAACTCAGCTGTAGAAATGAGTTGCGGCACCTGGATAACATCGGTGGTGTGGAGAGGGGAGGCTGGTATGCATGGGCGACTGCTGGCCTTCCACAAAACAACCTTGCCTGGACTTGTGCCTTGGAGAGTAACTTTCAAGGTGCAATCCCATGGTCATTCAAGACCAAAGGGGGTCTCCTCCTCATGTACTTAAAGATTCACTGTTAAGAATAATCTACTCCACATTCATATTATTAAAGCACTAAAGTTAAAATCTGGTCATAGATTGACCAATGGTTTCACATCCATGAAAGCTGCAGCTTTGTGGACAGCTCATCAGGCTCTATACAAAGACTATATATATATATGTGTGTGTGTGTGTGTGTTTATGTGTGTAAACATACACATATGAATATGCATGTATATACACTCACATACATTTGTGTATGTGTCGTGTAAATTTAGTTACTCTTTAAAAGAGAAGTAACTCAAAGCAAACCTATCTTTCAACAAAATAAGTACCATACTTAGTGCTACTAGTTGATACAATCAAACTAAAATCCTTGAAAGTGGAGCACAAGAACGGCTGCAGTCCAGAGAGTGAAACTGATAAAATATTAAAAGAATATGGACACAGACAGAGGAGAAATTGGTGCAGATAGACAACAGAGGGGTGTGAATTTGATGTTCGGTTCACATTGTTTTTTTTGTTGTTATGGGGAATAGAGAACAGATGAGTAATAAAAGACAGATGTAAACCATCTAAACTTCTTCTGCCCCCATCCCACCCAAAAATAACTATTAATCATCATCATTATCACCATCATTATGACAATCATCACAATTGTGTTGTTGCTGCTGTCGTCGTCATCATTATCATATCTGTATGCCAATTATTTCACTGTGTTCCAAAGCTGGGTTAATCTGGCCAACAATGCTTTTGAACCATCCCAACTACATTTACCAACAGCCATTAGCAAATTGATTCTATAATGAGTTTGGTAATTTTGTTTTGTTAATCAGAGCATGAAGAACAGAGTGCAGTAACTCTTAATAAGCAGTATTGTATGTAAGCTATATACTAAAATTACTTGGATTGCTAACAGCCTCTACTTCATGACTATAGATTCCCTTATTTTCATTTTCTATCGTCCCTCTCACCTCACCCTGTTCTCCCTTTCTTTGTCCTTTTTTCTAAGGGATTGTAGCACACACTTCTACAATATTTCTTGCTCTATCAGATAAAATCTATGCTTCATGCTCCATTTATTTCCAGCTGTTAATGTTGTTGTTTAGCCCAGGTCAGCTGTAATTGAGCAAATCTGTAATTAAAGGCATCCCAGCCATAACCATCTTTTACTTGTTTCATTCATTAGACAGCGGCCAAGCTGGGGTACCACCTTGAAGAATTTTTAGCCAGATAAATCAACCCCAGTGCTTATTTTTTGTTAAGCCTGATAAAATAGGATTCTACTGGTCTCTTTTACAATACTGCTAAGTTATGGGGATATAAACACACCAACACCAGTTGTCAAGAGGCAGATCAAGCAACTACTTAGCTATTAGGATTTCATTATTGCTGCCACCCCCATAATGTGTGACACTTTGAGAATGAACCAAAGTGGAAGCCTCTATGTGGTTATTCAACCTGCTAGAAAGAGCAGCAACCTCTTCAAATGACATCCTAATGTCTTTCCAAACACAGACACACAGATATATATACATATACAGATTTTGGCCAAAAAATGTACACATACTTCTGGAAAGGAAGGACAAATCTGCATAAATATTTAACTTGTATAAGTACCTCTATAAATATAGATACTTCTTTTGGTGTTTTAACAAAATAACATAACACAGAATAAATTGCAATTACACTGAATTAAAACATTCATACAGATTTGTTCCTTTCCTGAAGTGTGTATACATTTTTTTGGTGGACTCTGTATATGACGGGCTTCTTTCAGTTTCCTTTTACTGAATCCACTCACAGGGCTTTGGCTGGCACGAGGCTATAGTAGAAGACATTCACCCAAAGTGCCATGCAGTGAAACTATTTTTTGCAAACATACTGTGTCTTGAATAATGTTTATCCTATGTATTCTTCTGCTTTTATTTCATGGTGGTAGGGAGTGTCATTTGAGAGAGGCTTCACTGCTATTTTTAGCAGATCAAGCAACCATGAGGAGGCCTTCTAACATTTAGCTATTAGGATTTCATTATTGCTGCCACCCCGCATAATGGGTGACACTTTGAGAATGAGACAAAGAGAAAGCTGTTACTCAGCCTGCTAGAAATAGCAGCAACATCCTCAAATGATGTCTTAATGTCTCAGAAAGAAGAGGCATAATTCTGTCTCTTTCCTTTCTGAGTTCAAATCCTGCCATGATCAGATTTGTCTTCCATTCTTCCAGGGTAAATAAAATAACATCTGAGTACAGAATTGGCTCAAACTTATGGCCTTGTGCTAAAGGTAAAAATAATTGTTATAACTTTAATTATGACATCTTCCCCTGAATGAGACGCCAGCCTGTCACAGCTATTGCTGGTACTCATTTACAGATGAGTGGACTGGAGTAACGTGAAATGAAGTATTTTGATCATCAACACAATGTACGATCCAGTCTAGGAATTGAAATCACAATCTTATGATCATAAGTGCAACACCTGTCACTAGATCATGTGCTTTTATATTGTTGTTGGCACTCTGTTGCTTATGACGTCGAGGGTTCCAGTTGATCCGATCAACGGAACAGCCTGCTTGTGAAATTAACGTGCAAGTGGCTGAGCACTCCACAGACTCGTGTGCCCTTAACGTACTTCTCGGGGATATTCAGCGTGACACAGTGTGACAAGGCCGACCCTTTGAATTACAGGCACAACAGAAACAGGAAGTAAGAGTGAGAGAAAGTTGTGGTGAAAGAGTACAGCAGGGTTCACCACCATCCCCTGAGGTCCTAAAGGTATTATGCTTAAAATTAACATGGGGGTAGCTTTGGCTGGAACACGACTGCTCATGGATCTACTCAATCTTGGGCCGACTTGTTGCTAAACTACAACAAACAACCACAACAATATTAAATTTGCTTAAAGAAAGATTCAATAATTGATTATGGACCCTCTCACCCCACCCCCATCCCTGCATTTTAAAAACAAATGTTTAATGCGAAGAAAGCAAGGGGACTAAGAAAGCAGAGTCACTTACCATGACAAGTTTTCGAAGAGTTTATAGGGCAATAATGAATGAGATACTCAATAATCTGAGTTGGAGATTCTTCACATTTCATTGCGTCCCAGTTTATCAGTAAAGATTTATCTGTGATATCACCAAAGTTCATGCCTGAAGGAGCTTCAAGAGGTTCTGAAGTTGTAACAGAAAAACATGTATGAATAATTATAATTGGTTGATCAAATACACTATAATCAATTAACATAATTAATTGATTGTATAACATAGGTCTTACAAAGATATTGTTATATAAAATAGTTGGGTAAAGATGTGTATATCATATTGTAGCAAGTTGATAAATTATAGTTGCAGTGTGCAAGTGTTTGTCTTTGTGCTAAGATGTTTGTTTCCTATCCACAAGTTCCTAGGTTCAGTCCCACTGTGTGGAACCTTGGGCAAGCGTCTTCTGCAACAGCTCTGGGCTGACCAAAGCTTTGAGTGGATTTGGTAGATACAAACTGAAAAAAGGCTATCATGTGTGTGTGAGTGTGCACATGCCTGTATGTATATATATAAGAATATGTATGTGTATGTTTTTGTCTCCTTGCCTTGATGTAGTAGTTGCAAAATGATTGTCACAGTTATACAAGCAGTGTCATTCCTTAACAAAATTCTGTTTGGTCATGGGAAAACATTATCTTGCTTAGAAATAGGTGAGGGTTGGTGGATTTATATATATATATCTTTTATCTTTTTACCTATTTTGGTCATTTGAATGCAGCCATGCTGGGGCACCGCTTTGAAGGGGTTTAGCCCAACAAATTAACCGTGGGACTTATTTTTTGAAGCCTAATGCTTATTCGGTCGGACTCTTTTGCCGAAACGCTAAGTTACAGAGATGTAAACACACTAACACCAGCTGTCAAGCAATTGTGGGGGACAAACAAACACACAAATATATATATACATATATACACAACGGGCTTCTTTCAGTTTCCGTCTACCAAATCTCACAAGGCTTTAGTCAACCTGAGGCTATAGTAGAAGACACTTACCCAAGGTGCCATGCATTGAGACTGAACCCAACACCATGTGGTTGTGAAGCAAGATTTTTACCACACAGCCACGCCTGAGCCTACTATATATTCACATATATATATATATACACACACACACACATAAAATGTTTGTATGTACATTACAGCAAAACAGTGCATCGAGTTGCGTCCCTTTACATCGGCGAGTACTTTAGTGATTTGATGAAACCAGAAACCAGAATGAAATTAACACTAGGCTGTCGACAGAAAAAAAAAATCATCTAATGCGAAATTTCATTAAGGCCACAGTCACAAGACTTGTGGTCCTAAAAGAACACAAGACTAAAATGTAAAGATTAAAAAATAAAATAAGTTGAAATTGGAAAATTAAGTTATTCAGTAAATAGTTTGCTGAGTTCTTTCCCTTTATAACCTGAGTATCGCACGCACTTACACACGCGCACGTATACGACGTTCTTCTCTCAGTTTCTGTCTACCAAATCTACTCACAAGTCTTTGTCGGCCCGGCTGTAGTTGTACAAAGCTCCCTTCCACGCAGTGGGATCGAACCTAAAAGCATGCAGTTAAGAAGCACACTCCTTAACCACACAGCCACGCCTATAAAGGACATTCCAGCAACGATCACTGTCATTTTCAGGGCATATGCGCTCAGTATCACATTATCCTATACCCACCCCTTCTTATAAGGGTGTAATCTGAAGGTGTAATTGCACTCCTATTATGGTACGAAATGTCAAAAAGGCTGAGCTCTCAGATTTACAAGTATAATATGACTTACAGAGATAGAAAAAAAAGGGATCAACTTACTCCAGTCTTTTCTGAATATGCACGGAGCCCAAACCAAGCTACTGCTAATATTCTTCCCATAATCAGTTCTACTACCGTCTTCTAGTCTTGGTTCTACATCTGCAAACGTGGCTTTGGTTGCAAGTCCAAAGATTAAATTCTTCATAAAACGACCTTTAACCTTCATGGAATGTTCAAGTGTGGAATTTGGTAAATGAATCCATTGTGGATCGTCCTATGAAATAATAATAATAATAGCAACAACAACAATTTCTTTTATTAGCCACAAGGGCATAGATGAGGGGGACATCACAAGGACAGACAACAACTTGTGTGGGGATTTACATAAAAGACGGGGAGGAAGAAATGGAAAAATTGGTGAAATGACATAATATTATACAAAGTATAAGATACTAGAGTCCTCCTATTACAGGAGACACTCCAGCTAGGGCCAGTCGAGGTACTAGACAGATTCATGTTTACTCTGACCATGCTCTCCAATCTATAGGTGCATGCTTAGAGTAGGACCATTCACCCATCTTTTCACAAATTCACAGGAAGGGAGCACTTCCCTCTTAATCTCTGCAATTTCCTTTCTAAGGGGAACTTAAAAAGGTCAATGAGGGATTGACCAAAGATGAAAGGAGTCTTTCCTCAATCCTTTCAGTCACATCCACCACACAACCCATCTGAGATACAACTGAAACTAAAAATCTTTTTCTTTACAAATAGAATTTATAAATTCAGTAACTTACTTCACAGTTATAAATAATGTTTGATGACTTATGGCACCACATGAGCAAGTATCTCCAAGATTTGAGTCCTTTTACATCTATTGATGGCCTTCCCCAGCTCAATGTTAAATTATATAAACTTGTCCCTTTAATTGGTAGAGTTTCAGCAGTGAAATTTACGGGTTGTCCAGGTCCTGTGGAAAGAAAATAAAAGTTGTTAGGTTAGTACCCCAGTTGTTGTTGGCACTCTGTCGCTTACGACATCGAGGGTTCCAGTTGATCTAATCAACGGAACACCCTGCTCGTGAAATTAACATGCAAGTGACTGAGCACTCCACAGACACGTGTACCCTTAACGTAGTTCTCGGGGATATTCAGCGTGACACAGTGTGACAAGGCTGACCCTTTGAATTACAGGCACAACAGAAACAGGAAGTAAGAGTGAGAGAAAGTTGTGGTGGAAGAGTACAGCAGGGTTCGCCACCATCCCCTGCCGGAGCCTCATGGAGCTTTAGGTGTTTTCGCTCAATAAACGCTCACAACGCCTGGACTGGGAATCGAAACCACGATCCTATGACCGTGAGTCCGCTGCCCTAACCACTGGGCCACTGCGCCTCCACAAGGTAAGTACTCCAAGGTAGACTTATATGCAAATAATAAAGAAAAACAAATTTTTTCAAAGAATACATAAAAATGCATAAAAAGAAACAAAATAGAGTATGTAAAGATATGTGATAATTATAAGTGGATACTGTATTTTTGATTGAGGTTGTTACCGGTAGCATGCTCTTCAAATGTTGGGCCTCATGGAGGCAATGATAAGTGACTAAGGGCTTTGGCAATATGCTGTGTTTGAGAAGACTCGTCAAGCCAAGTGAAATCATAGTCGTGGCCATTACTAGTGTCATGTAAATGGCATCCGTGCTGGTAGCACATAAAAAGCACCCATTACCCTCTTGGAGTGGTTGTCATTAGGAATAGTATCCAGCTGTAGAAACCATGCCAAATCAAGACTGCAATCTGGTGCAGCCCTGCGGCTTCCCAGTTCCAGTCAAACCCATGCCAGCATAGAAAGCAGAAGTTAAATGACAATGACGATGATGATGATGGGAAGTCTTTTTATGTGAATGAAAAAAAAAATAAACAAAAAATAAAACAAACAAAATTTCTGTTTTGACTTTGACTTTACATACACTGTCTGACATATAAAATACTGCCACACCTATTACATGATCAAGACTTGCACTGTATCTAAGTTACATATACGGTGTAATTTATTGGGTAGTACTACAAGTATAGCCAGGAAATATAAGTGGAAGGAGGCTGCAAAAAAGAGAAAGACTGAAGAAGATGAGGGGAGAAGTATTGAGATCTGGTTACAGGATGCTGGACCTCATGGAAAAAAAAATGCCGAGGGATTAGAACAAGTGATGAGAGACTGTGCTGAAATATACCAGTCCAACTGATGTCAGCATAGAAAAGCAGACATGATGATGATGATGATGATGATGAGGAGGAGGAGGAGGAGGATACGCCACATTCATGTCAACATGGTAAAAAAAATAAACATTAAAAATGATATTGGTGGTGGTGGTGATGGTGAGGGTGGTAGGAATAATGATGATAGTGACAATGGTGACCATGATGGGTAAAGCTTGTTACGGATTTAGTTCGTTTGTGTTAATAATGTAGTTGTAATCAAGGCAACAAGCTGGCTGAAATGTTAGCACATCAAAAGAAATGCTTAGCAGTGTTTCTTCTGTCTCTTTCCAACCTCAGCCTAAATCTTGCCACAGGTTGGTATAGATAAACCATGCAGTGGAGGTTTAATCAGTGTGTTCACACAATGTACTTCAAGAGACTACTAAATGCTCTCTCCGACTACTACCGACCACTACACTTTATAAGAGTTCGGCTAGTCCATTCTTCTGATCGACCAGGGGTGTCAATGACTCTCGCCACAACATCAACTTTGCCTTTCATCCTTTAGAGGCAGATGAAATAAAGTACCAGTCAAATATTGGAGGCTGATGTAAACGACTTGATTCTTCTCCTTAAAACTGCTGGCCTTGTGTCAAAATTAGAAAGAATTGTAGTGGTTCTGACCAAGTTGTCACACACTTACAAACAAATGTGAATGATACTGCTAATGATAGGTACATAATGCAATTTAGATAGTGAAGATGGTGATAAAAATGGCAGCTAAACATATGTGCCTGGTGATTATAAATGGCAGCAGTAATAGTGGAAAAGATTTCAGACTTTAAGGGATTTATGGTTGTTTAGAGAAATACCTGTGGGAATGAGGAGAATGGATGGAGGATTATAACAAAGGGTTAATGGTAAATATAAGAAATAGTGGAATCAGTGACATCACAAGGGTTTATAGCTTGGATACAATGACCACATATAAACGTGTGCATGGATGCATGTATGCAGTTATGAATATATGAATTTATAGTTTATAGATGAGAGACAGATATTCTCCATATAGGATACACTTCGCAGTGCTCAAGAGATTTAAACTTGAGCAAGTAGGAGTAAAGGTAAGGACATTAATCAATGTAAGGATAGTAATCAATGAAATTCTAACTTAGTCTGATTTTCACATTTTATTATTTGCAATTTTTACAGCTTTACAATTTCACAATATTGAAATAAACCAGTACTTTCATGTGTTATGCAATCATCAGGTTTATGTAGTGACAGCTGTGTTCCACAATTGACAACTGTCAACTAGAGATATACAGGTAGAGAGTTAGTCTAGATAAGATGCAGTTTGGTTTTGTGCCAGGTAGAAGCACCATTGATGCTATATTTCTGGTAAGGCAACTGCAGGAGAAATATCTAGCCAGAGAAAGCCTTTGACAGGGTCCCCTGATCCCTTATCTGGTGGTCAATGTGGAAACTAGGGATAAATGGTTGGTGAGGGCTGTACAAGGATGCTACCAGTAAGGTCATAGACAGTTATTTTGAATTTTGGTGTCACTCCTACCAAGTAACACAGTGAGAGGAATCATTATTTAGTAAATTGAATATATCAGAATGTAGGTACTTCTCTCACAGAAGTCTAAGCTTGAAGTCAACTTACTTCCATCAACAGTTTCAATGAACAGAGTTGAGTATCCTGTAGAGAAATTAACGTCATTTCTGGCATAAAGACGTAATTCATAGGCTTTATCAGCTCTGAGGCAAATCATTGCAGAGGCAAGTCCTTGTCTCACTTCTACTTCCATCCAGTTCTCATGCTTTGGCCGGTACTGAATCAAGAAGCCTTGAGGTTTACCATATTGAAATCGAAGAGGAACTTTCTGAAAATTAAAAGAATGAAGAACTCAATATCAGTAAAGTGAAATAAAACATGTAAAAGTTAATAAGGTAATCTCTACGTGGCTGCATGCTTTCTTAGAAATGTTAGTCAAATCTCTGAATGTAAATTACATTCTACCATCTATAAAAAAAATAAAAGAAGGAAAGGAGTAAAAGTAGGGCACATCTGACAATAAAGCCCTAGATCAACGTTTCTCAACCAGGGTTCCACAAAATGTTCCTAGGGGTTCCACGAGAAAGAGTGAGATAAACTAATGCTAAATTCATGATCGTAATATATAAATATATATGACATTTACTACGTGAACTATGGGGAAAAAATATGAGAAAGGTATGGTATATAATTTTTTTGTACAAGGGTTATTATAAGGGTTACACAAGGGTAAAAAGGTTGAGAAACACTGCCCTAAATATATAAAAAAAACAGGATGATCATAGCAAAAACACCTTTGATAATAGGTCTGCTTGATCAGGACTGATCTGTGGCTAAATTGACTAAAAACATTTGGATATTGTACTCCAGCATAGTCATAGTCCAATGGCTGAAACCAATGATAAAATATTTAAGTTAAGAATCTTTCATGTTTTTTTGAGTTGGAAATATCATCAGAGTCAACTTTGATTTTCATATATAAAGTTTGAGTCAAATCTAGATTTAAATTCATTATAACACCTGTCAACATAGATAACTTATACAATAGGTAACATACTTTCCAATACAGTATAACTTGAGAACAGTGTTTGTTCGTCTGTTGGGCCATTCTGAAATAGGTACCGGGTATAGCGGGTGCTTTCTCAGGAACTGAAATAATTAAACAAAATATATCAATAAATAAATCAAAGAATTATCTCTGTAGTCATCATCATCATCATCATCATCATCATCTAATGTCTGCTCTCCATGCTGGCATGGGTGAGATGTTTTGACTGGAACTGATGAGCTACACCAGGTTCCAGTTTAGGTTTGTAATGGGTACTTTTACATGCCACTGGTACAGGTGCCATTTACATAACACTGGCAATGACCACGACTACAATTCATGGGTGCTATTTAAGGTACTATCAGCCAGGCAAACAACACTTTTGTATTCTTTCCTAGCCTCTGATGAAGAGCATAAGCTCAAAATCTTCATGAAACTATTCAGTCTTATTCAGACAAATCATCAAGTTGTTAAAGATGTTACGAATATGTTGTAGTGGTGAAAGAGTACAGCAGGGTTTGCCACCATCCCCTGCCGGAGACTCGTGGAGCTTTGAGGTATTTTTGCTCAATAAACACTTACAACGCCCGGTCTGGGAATCGAAACCGCGAACCTATGACTGCGAGTCCGCTGCCCTAACCACTGGGCCATTGCATCTCCACCATATATATATATATATATATATATATATATATATATATATATGAGTGGTTGGCGTTAGGAAGGGCATCCAGCTGTAGAAACTCTGCCAAATTAGATTGGAGCCTGGTGTTGCCATCCGGTTTCACCAGTCCTCAGTCAAATCGTCCAACCCATGCTAGCATGGAAAGCGGACGTTAAACGATGATGATGATGATATATATATATATATACATATATATACATATATATATACACACACACGCACACATATACATACATATGTGTGTGTATGTAGTAGTTGAGGTTTAGAGTAATTAATTCATTCATAAAAAAAATTAAAAAAATTCATTATACACTGCAGATATTACAAATACTTATAATAAACATTCTCATAAAAGACATTGAGAAACACAAAGCCATAGCAAAGCAAACATGGCAGTGTGACTGAAAAGTTAGAAAGCAGACATGGCAGTGTGACTGAAAAGTTTAACTGTGCAGAAGTCTGTCCAATGCATATGTGAATGTGTGTGCGTATGTGCATACACACACGGCAATTTGTTGGATAAATTATCTTGCAGTAATTGTTCAGAGTTTAAATACCACTGAGGACAACTTTATCTTTCATCCTGTTGGGCTTTTGGTGTTAATACAGTACCAGTCCTGCGTTGGGGACAATTCTTGTCCTACCCTTTTTCTGGAAGAAGATGAGCTGTGGTAAAGACTTCAACAGGAATGGGCTCCACCAGGTCTAAAAATGTCCAAGACATGCCAAATATCATGATGCCATCTCTCCAAATCCATTTGCTGTTCAAGACTGATTATACACATACATGCAAATATCTGTCTGTCAACCTTTCTCTTTCTCTCTCTCTCTAGATATATATATATATATTGTTCATTGCATTTATGTCTGCATTTTACAACCAGATGCTCTTCCTGTTGCCAACTCTTGTCCATTTTTCAAACGTGCATGTATGCGTGCATGCATGTGAGTTGCAAGGGATAGTAGAATCAAAGCATCAAAAATACCATGTGTTATTTTATTTGTGTGTTATGAGCCTTCACTCCAAAAGCAGACTTTGCCATTCGATAAATAGAAA